>NC_084622.1:59854258-59856758 GCF_033978795.1 Nerophis ophidion | reverse complement strand
CGCGCCGCCGACTGGTGAGCCACCCGAAACCGGGGGAACACTGGAAGCTATGGAGATCATTACCCAGCTGTGAATAGGCTATCATTGAAAAGCACACACGTACACATGCACCACACCAACCAACAACTATCTCCTTTGCTTGCTCCCTCCAAAAAAAAAAAAAAAAAAGAACGGGACAGCACTGTGCATTGCCAGGCTCGGGGGGGCCTCAAACAGAGGCGCTGTGTGCTGCTTGAGGGCAAGTTGCAGTATCTATATCATCCTCCTATCATTACTCATTTCACAGAGAGAAGAACCGAGTAATTGGCAGAGACGAGCAAAAGGCCTGGGGGGCTCTTCAGTGCGCACCGTCTTGATGTAAATGTTTGTGCAGAAGAATGAGGAAGGCTGGGGTAGGCTTAGCTGATGGGGATTCTTTCATTCTGACATTGATTTACCTTGATACAGCGTTCTTTTGAACTGGGTATGTGTGTACTACCAGAAATATAGGTTCTCAGGCTATAACATGGCTACAGTTTTTGAAGAATGACATTGGAAACTGTCAGGAATAGGGTCTCTCAAGCTTTTAATGGGGAAAATGATCATACCGAAGTACATGTCAAACTACTTAACGTAAATGACCACCATAACCAGAATAAGCAAGTCCGGTTACTTTAAGACCTCCACCCCAGATCACCCCTCAATCCAACCCACTTCTCCAAAGTGGGCTGGCTCAGGGTGGAGGACAGAGTAAAACTACTTGCACTGAGCCTAGTCTATAAAATCTGCTACACCTCCTTGATACCGAAGTACATGTCAAACCACTTCCTTAACGTAAATGACCGCCATAACCACAACACCAGGGGGAGCTCCACAAACCACGTTAAACCCAGATTCCGATCTAACAAAGGTCTTAACTCATTCTCTTTCTATGCCACATCATTGTGGAATGCACTCCCAACAGGTATACAAGTAAGTGCATCTCTATCCTCCTTCAAAACCGCTCTAAAACAACACCTCCAGGCAACTTCAACACTTTACTAATACCCTCCTTCATTCACATCCCATCTCCCCGGATTATAAACAACTCAAATGTACTTCTAATGTATATACTTGTTCTTATGCTATGTGAACTCACTATGTTCTCTGCTGGCTGTACATATCCTACTAAATAAGACCTACACTGTTTCAATTAGGGATGTCCCGATACAACTTTTTCACTTCCGATACGATACCGATATTGTAGCCTTGAGTATTTGCCGATACCGATATCAATACGATACGATATAGGCACGAATCATACATATATTATTCCTTATTTCGTTTTGTAGAATGTTAGAAAAGGCTTGATAAAGTGATGTTATTGTTACTGATGTTGTAGTGTTAAAACAGAAAACAATAGTCAGCAAGAGTAGGTATAGGAAAAACTGACCCATTTATTATTAACCAATTGGTTACATAAATTTTAACCTTCAACATAAGAGTATTACCTCAACAAATCCAATAAAAACAAAATGTTATATTTAAAGTGCAAAATAACCACTAATACCAACATAATTATACAATTGAAAAGAATAAATTAAAAATAAATTAGAAGACCCTGAAAAATAACCTAAATAAATCCAATAAAAAAAAAAAAACGTTTTAAAGTGCAAACAATTTAAGTTCACTTCAGTTATTTTTTTACTGTCAGCATATGTTGGAAACAACTGTGGGCAGGGACAAAAACAACACAATATTGTCCACTGTCCAACTGCTCTAAATTAAGAGTTCACTGCTCCAGTTTCACTGACTGACTTTGCCCAAAACAATGTAGTAATTACTCTTAGTCTTCACTGAAGAATAGTGTAAACACAATAAACATATCACTCTAATAACAAGAGCATAAAACAAATAATAATCAGTCAGTGCTGACTACCCTTACTACTCCTCCTCCTCCTTCTTCACTTTCTGCAGTGCGAGCATAATGTGGGGATTTTTTTTTAAGAAGATTAGCATTTCGGCATGCTGTGAGTTAAAATACTTCCACACAGCCAACATCACTACACTTTGCTGAGCACACGCGTTGTTGTTGTGATCACGTGGGCTGTGCATGCTGGATCAGAGACGATCTTCTTCCGCGGCCGCCACCAACGTTAATTAAGGAGCATTGCCGCCACCTACTGTGTTGGAGTGTGATCAAACCAGTCACCTATTATAGAAGTGCTGCAGCGTCAAATGGACAGTTTATATCGGAGCGCTTATATCGGAGTTTTTAGATTCAGTCCGATAAAATCCGATATTCACTTTTTTGGCTAATATCGGACCGATTTCCGATATCAATATTGGATCGGGACATCCCTAGTTTCAATGTCCACATTTCTCTGTTGATGCAATTGTTGATGATAGAAGTACTGATATCAACCAAAGCTCCTCATCCCACCCCCCGGATTGTAAATAATGTAAATAATTCAATGTACATACTGGCTGATTTTACCAGTTGGAAAAAGAAGGTTTGGATTTCCGATATTTTGTTGTTGTT
>NC_084622.1:59556758-59841758 GCF_033978795.1 Nerophis ophidion | reverse complement strand
ATATATATATATGTGTATGTAAAACAACGCAAGTAGCCTAGTAATATATATATATATGTATATATATATATATATATATATATATATATGTGTGTTATATGTATGTGCCGCCACAAATAAAATAAAAAAATTGAAAAGAAAATATATATTTTATTTTATTATTTTTTTTTTTTTTCCGGCTTTTGACTCGCTCGACCGCTCATAAAAGCAATTGGACTGATTGATTTATTGATTGATTGAATTACCATGAATTGATTACCAATAAATGGTAACACTTATTCGGGTGTTACCATTTATTGGTCAGTTGTACAGAATATGTACTGAACTGTGCAATCTACTAATAAAAGTATCAATCAATCAGTCAATCTATATATATATATATATGTACACAGTATGAATGTGTATATAAATATGCATAGTATGTGTATATAGTATATATATGTATATAAATGTATATATTTCTGCATGTATATATGTATATAAATTTATATAAAGGTGTATGTTTGTATTAATATATATATATATATATATATATATATATATATATATGTATACATGTATATGTATATATGTGTGTATATGTATATGTATGTACATAAATATATACAGTATGTATATGTATATATGAATATAAATATGTATATGTGTATATATATATATATATATACATATGTGTATACATGTGTATATATATGTGTATATATAGATAGATAGATAGATATATATTCTTACATACATATTTATAATACCATAAAATATGCGTATGCAATATACAGTATAACATAAATTAAAAAAATAGTTTGCAAACAAACAATGTTTATTGTGTAGAATGTGACTAAATTGTGCCAGTGTACATAAGGAAGTTACGTATTCATGAAACAAGTGTGCTTCAGCCTATATCCTTGGTGCTTAAGTATACTGAATTGCACGACAACGTTTCCTTTGTTTGCGGTTGTAGTTGTATCGACTCAGCCCGGCGGGGCCATTACAGCACCTTATCAAAAGCTGAAGCCTCATTCGGTATTCACGTCTTAAAGAATGTTGCCAGTTCAGCAGTCTTGTCTTCGCCTGTGCAACGAGGCAGTGGTATCAAAGCTGCACCCTACTTTTGTCGGAGGAGATAAAACCATCTGTAATAAACATTCCTCAAATCTTTGGGAATTGTGCTCCAGACTTCTTTATTTTTTCCAAACAAATTGCCTAGCAGCAAATACACTGAATTTGATGTTTTAAATATCAAAACATAAAGTGATTGGCACTAACAAAACAGTGTCTGCTTTGATGGAATCCCACAAACAACTTCAAAGGGCGATTCTTTTCCCACCGGGATCTCGATGCGACATGTCACCGCAATTTGTCAGCCTCTCGTTCTCCATATCCGCGCGTGAAACGCTCAGCCGTCTTTCACGCCTCAATGGACCTCACATTGTTCCTCTTTCACAAGGGGCCACAGCTGAGGTCCATCAGTCACCGCCGGTGGAAGCAAGGATCAGTTCAGGTGCGATGGATTGGTTAGCGTGTGGGAGGAGAGTGTGGAATACGCCCCACGAGACGCCCAAGCGTTAAATCCCACCAAGCCATGATGACTTGTCTTTGACTTTGAAAAAACAGGATGCAACCTGAGCATGTTGAGGTCTCCAATAAGAAGTAGAAGATTTTAAGTCATCGGTTTGCTTTAAAGGCCTACAGAAATGAGAGTTTCTTATCTAAACGGGGATAGCAGGTCCATTCTATGTGTCATACTTGATCATTTCGCGATATTGCCATATTTTCGCTGAAAGGATTTAGTAGAGAACATCCACGACAAAGTTGGCAACTTTTGGTCGCTAATAAAAAAGCCTTGCCTGTACCGGAAGTAGCAGACGATGTGCACGTGACGTCACGGGTTGTGGGGCTCCTCACATCCTCTTAATTGTTTATAACCATAGCCAGCAGCAGCTAGAGCTATTCAGACTGAGAAAGCCACAATTTCCCCATTAATTTGAGTGAGGATGAAAGAGTTGTGGATGAGAAAATTTAGAGTGAAGGACTAGGAAGAAAAAAAAGGCGATTGCAGTGGGAGCGATTCAGATGTTTCTAGACAAATTTACTAGGATAATTCTGGGAAATACCTTATCTGTCTATTGTGTTGCTAGTGTTTTAGTGAGTTAAATAGTACCTGATAGTCGGAGGGGTGTGGCCACAAGTGTGTTGACGCCAGAGTCTCTGAAGGAAGTCACGGCAGCTGCTGCAGGACAGAAGCCCCGCTCATCTCCGGTAAGAGCCGACTTATTACCACAATTTTTTCACCAAAATATATAGTCGGGATCCATGTTCGCTTGACCGCTCTGATCCATAGTAAAGCTTCACCTTCGGGAATTTTAAACAAGGAATCACCGTGTGTTTGTGTGGCTAAAGGCTAAAAGCTTCCCACCTCCGTCTTTCTACTTTGACTTCTCCATTATTAATTGAACAAATTGCAAAAGATTCAGCAACACAGATGTCCAGAATACTGTTTAATTATGCGATTAAAGCAGATTAATTATAGCTTGGATCGGGCTGGAAAATAATGTCCGCTACAACACGAGACGTCAAACGCACGCGTCATCATACCGCGACGTTTTCAACAGGACACTTCGCCGGAAATTTAAAATTGCAATTTAGTAAACTAAAAAGGCCGTATTGGCATGTGTTGCAATGTTAATATTTCATCATTGATATATAAACTATCAGACTGCGTGGTCGCTAGTAGTGGCTTTCAGTAGGCCTTTAACCTCCATTTATTTATTTAATTATGTTCTGGAATTCTGATTAAATACATCCACACGGGCTCCATCAGGCCATTTGCATGGATTCCGGTCTAATTGGCAACCCCTATAGATTCTTAGACCTTGATTCAGATTGACTGACCTCCTTGGCAAATATCTCAGTACACCAGCTCGGTCCGTTGCATCATCGAGGGAGTTCACTCTAATTTACACATCTCTGCCGCAACTTCGATTTCTTGTCTGTGCTGTGTTGAGCCGCTGGGGTTATTAGCGTACGCTGCAGATCTACTTTGCCGCTGCATGTTAGGACTGAGGAGGATTGCAAGTTCATGTTGTTACTGATGGGAATCAGGAAGGCGGACAGAGTGAAGTCTTTAACTGGTACTCGTCTCGTTTGGTTTGATTAAAAAATAAGCTATCGTGAGCTTGATCCTCTCTTGAGCAATCATTTGATTTTTATTTTTTAAATAATTTAACTCTTCATTATAAGTCAGTGCTGAGATTATATATATATGGGGAATACACATTTACCAATATTTAGTTGCTTATTAACATGGATATTAGTAACATATTGGCTCTTAATTAGTCATTTTATGGTACTTATTAATGCCTTATTCCGCATGGCCTTATTATACAACCAGTAAGCCATTAACTAAGAGTCTTCCCTCAATAACCTGAGAATTATTGCTTATTAGTAACCCTATCCCTTATATGTTCCCCTAGTTTCCAAATAACTCTAAATTAAGTCTTTGTTACTTTAATAAACAACAAATTAATGTTGAATATGTTCCCTATACTAAAGTGTTACTATATATATATATATATATATATATATATATATATATATATATATATATATATATATATATATATATATATATATATATATATATATATATACACACAAAAACATCCATCCATTTTCTACCACTTGTCCCTTTTGGGGTCGCGGGGTGTGCTGGAGCCTATCTCAATATATATATATACATACATATATATATATATATATATATATATATATATATATATATATGTATATGTATATATATATATATATATATATAGATATATATATATATATATGTATATATATATATATACATATATATATATATATATCTATATATATATATATACATATCTATTTATAAATATGTGTGTGTGTGTATATATATATATATATATATATATGTGTTTATCTATATGAATGTGTATATATGTATGTACTGTATATGTAGATATATCTAATATATATATATATATATATATATATATATATATATATATATACATTATATATGTATGTACTGTATGTGTAGATATATATATATGTGTATATATATATGTATACAGTATAAATGTTTGTACTGTATGTGTAGATATATATATGTGTATATATATATGTGTGTATCTATATGCATGTGGTGTGTATATATATATATATATATATATATATATATATATATATATATATATATATATAATTGTGTGTGTGTATATATATATATATATATATATATATATATATGTATGTATATATATATATGTATATATGTGTGTGTATATATAAAAAAAAAAATATATATATATATATATACATACACAGTATATATGTATGTACTGTATGTATATATATATATATATATATATATATGTATGTATACACACAAAAAATTGTTCTGCTTGCCATGAACTTCATTCTTTTTTTTCTATCAAATTCACATCTTCAAGACTGCAATTGCACTCTTAACATGTGTGAATTCATTAAAAAAATAAATAAATATAAACGTTTGCTGTTTGCCGCCACATTTGCCAACATGGCACCCGCGCACGACCGCCCTCGTGTGAGCTTTATTGCAGCGGCCCTGGGGAAACCATGTCTGCATATTTAAAGTTCCGGGCACCCCAACCATCCATCCATATCCTACCGCTTGTCCCTTTTGGGGTAGCGGGGGGGTTGCTGGAGCCTATCTCAGCTGCATTTGCGGTCCGTATGTCATCCAGTTTTATTGAACGATTAATCAAAGCAACAAATCTCTTTTCTCATCGGTTTGATCCAATAATCACTGCAGCCCTGAACTTTTGTTTAAGTCTGAAATCTACTTAGAGCGAAAAAACACATCTTGTTGACTCTATGTCGCTGACCAGCCAACACACAGCAGAAAAGTGTCAGCGGTGTGGTGACTTGACAGGTGAAGAATGAGGGAATATAGCACTCAAAAACTGAGAGACGAGAAACAAAACGGTCACATAGTGATACCGCTTAGCATTCTGCAAGCTCCGATGCACATCACACAGCAGCGCCTCTCCCACGAGAACCACGACGCAGAGGGAGTCCTCTATCTGCTCTCCATTATTCATGCCTGAACGTATCCACATTGCCCCACGACTGTTATTACTGTAGTTCAATTTCATAGTGTTGTGTCCCATTAGTCAAACACGCTTCTTCTGTTTGTTCAAACACAATCACAACATTTACCGTATTTTCCGGACCATAAGGCACACTCAAAAATCCTTGTTTTTCCTCAAAACTCGACAGTGCGCCTAATGTACGGAATAATTCTGGTTTTGCTCACCGACCTCGAAGCAATTTTATTTGGTACATGGAGAAATGATAAGTGTGAGCGGTAGATGGCAGTCAAACATAAGAGATTTTTGGAAAAGGGGTATGACGGCAATATGACTCAAGTAAACAACGCCACCATTTTATTTGTTCCATTGAAAATATAGAACATTACACGAGGCGCTCAAAAAAATATCACAATGTTTTATCAAATCAAATCAACTTTATTTATAAAGCGCATTTAAAATTTACCACAGGGGTAGCCAAAGTGCTGTACAATGGACAGGTTAAAAAGATAATACGAAGACCGAGCAAACAACACAACACAAACAGAACATGATAAGAAATAAATAAATAAAACATAAAAACAGGTTCACAGCAGGTGTATAATGGGGCGACATTGCAGGATGGATATCACTTAGTGTTAAAAGCCAAGGAATAAAAGTGTGTTTTTAAGAGAGATTTAAAAACAGGAAGAGAGGAGGCTTGTCTAACACTCAGAGGTAGGTCGTTCCAGAGCTTGGGAGCAGCAGCAGCGAAATCTCTGTCACCTCTAAGCTTCAGCCTTGTGTCAGGGACAGTCAGTAGCAGCTGATCGGCTGATCTTAGGGATCGGGTGGGGCAGTAAGTAAGGCTGCCCCACTTCATAGCTTACGACTTTGGTAAGCTATGAAGCTGCACCGCTTGAAGGATTGTCAACGCATTAAGTAGACAAGCATTATTTTGTTGTGTGTATAAGGTAAGACATATTATAGGGCGGTATAGCTAGGTTGGTAGATCAGCCGTGCGAGCAAATTAAGGGTTCCAGGTTCGATCCCCGCTTCAGCCATCCAAGACTCTGCGGTTATGTCCTTGGGCAAGACGCTTTACCCACCTGCTCCCAGTGCCACCCATACTGGTTTAAATGTAACTTAGTTATTGGGTTTCACTATGTAAAGCACTAACAGTCACTAGAGAAAAGCGCTATATAAATCACTTCACTTCATCAGGCGTTTTGTTTCGCAATATTATGCAAAAGCAACTTTTCTTACCTTCTGGTACCTTCTGATCTGTATTTGGGATCTGCATGAATCCTGAGAAATTGTATGCGTCTGAGCCGACGCCATAGTTGATAAGCTTCTTCTTTTTCTCAATCTTCTTGTTATTTGACGTTCATCCTCCGCTGTTGCCATTTTTAATATAAACTAGTGTAAAGTTCTTACTTATATCTGTCAGTAAACTCGCCATGAAAACGCTAAAACATACTTATTATAGCGCTATGAAAGCGTTAAAGCATACCTATATAAACATACATATTATCCGGCGTTTTGTTTCGCAATATTATGCAAAATCAACTTTTCTTACCTTCTGATACCTGCTGATCTGTATTTAGGTTGTGGGAAAGTTCTGAAAAATTGCGCGCTTCTGCCTTTGTAGTCCGTGTGGACGACGTAGTCGATAGGCTTCTTATTTTTCTCTTATCATCTTGTTATGTGACATCCATCCTCAGCTGTTGCCATTGCTAATATAAAGTAGTGTAAAGTTCTTACTTATATACCGTATTGTTACGTCTTCGTGGCATCGAGGTGTGAGTGGTGCTTCTTTCACGATGCAGTCGGGCAATGACACAGCGTACAGGTAAGAAAACAGATTTATTTAACTAAAAAGAGGCTAATAACAAAAACACTGGTGCTAAGGAAAAAGGCAAACAAACATCTACTAGCGTGTGAGCTAGGGAAACAAAAAGTGGCTAAGCGCGTTAGCATTAGCGAGTAAACATGTAGAAAACAAAGAGGCTAGGCGTGGAAACTAGCAAGTACCAAAACGGAATATTGGTCCACGAAGACATCGAAAGGCGTGTAGCAAACTTGACGAAACCAGAACGAGTATATGAAACAGGTTTCTAATCAAAACCAGGTGTGCAAACAAAGGGCAGGTGAACAAATCAAGTCGCCATGGTGACAAAAACAAACCAGGAAGTGTACATACTAAGACTCGGAAGCGTCCATGAATCAAGAAGATAAACACAAATGACTCAAAACCAAATAATGTAAGATCCGAGCGGCGGATCTTAACACCGTATGTCAGTAAACTTGGCAAGAAAGCGCTAAAACATACCGGTGTCGTGAATTTACATTTATCACCCAAGGAACTTTAGTTATTAGAGTTCCGGTCGGACTATTTTTCACTGGATACATTCGTTGTTGTTTCCGGAAGAGGAGATGTTGCTCCGTTATAGATTTAAGTAAAGTCTGAATGTCATTAAAACAGTCAGTTCCATCTTTTGACACTTCTTCTGCTCCTGTCCTTGCACGCTACACCGCTACAACAAAGCTGACGGGGAGAAGACGCTGCCGAAGGTGAGCCACTTAAATAAAACGGCCCACAAAACGGCGCATCCGGAAGCGACTGTCAGAAAGCGGCTGTAACACATAATCTATGCAACATTTTGACCAAAGAACCATGTAGACCACAAGAAAGTGTTTTTCATTTAGAAAAAAATAACGATAAAATGACTCCTTTAATGAGCCCTATAATCCCATGCACCTTTTATATGAAAAAAGATTGAAAATATACCAATCATTGGCAGTACGATAATCCGGTGCGCCCTATGGTCCGGAAAGTCCAGTATTTACAGAACTTTACTGTCATCAATTCTGCATATGTGAACGTCATCTTTTATTTTCATACGCTGGCCAAAGCACTTGAGACGACGAGGAGGACAAAATGGCTTCGCCAAACGGAGGAACCATAAATACACGACAAGGTCATACGTCAACAAATATCGATCGTCGTTTTCATTGCGTCCCTTGAAAATAGTCCAAGCAGGGATTTATTTATAAGGGGGGGCGGAAAATAAATTTAAATTTAAAGCCTTTTTTTTTTTTTCTGTTTGGGAATATTATTTCACAGTTAGTAATGGAAATGAAATAACGGCAATGAGGCTTTGATATTAAATGTGCACAAATATCGAAGCTGTTGTATAGAGATGACTCAGTCAAAGGAAACTGTGTCAAATATAAAAATGCTATATTTAATATCGGTAAAGCATTACGTTTCCCATGAGCACCAAACCCCAACTGTGTCCCCGTGCTGGCGTGGCTGTGTAGTCCATCATCACCTTGTCTTGCCACCTGAGCGAGGAAACCAATCAATGCTAATCTGCACCTAAGCAGTGAATTAATGTGAACGTTCCTCCTCGCGATTTGAGCTACTCAGCATTTTTTTTCCACACCCAGTGGCAAATCACAGTGAGATCAATGTTTCACGGTCAGACTCCTCTGCTGCCGGGAGGCAGAGGAGAATATCGTATCGTGTCTTCAGAGAGCGAATACGCTCTTTGCTGGTTCATGTTTAATTAAGAATGTATGAAATGTATATTACAGCGCCGCCTTAATCTGTGCACACACTTCATTTTGTTATGAGAAGGTTTACTGGGAATTTGCGCCAGATGGTATCGGTGTGGTGCTGTTCTGTCATACTATGATCAGTGCGGCTATAAAAAGGTGATAACTGACACACAAAAAAAAAAATGGTTACCTTACACAGCATCTTATACGGCACTCAAAATGTATCAAAATAGTTTAGTACGACTCTGGAAAGCTATGAAGACGTACTGTATGATTTTGGTAAGACATATTATCTGACGTTTGGTTCTGCTATATTATGCAAAAGCAAATTTTCTTACCTTCTGGTAACTGCTGATCTGTATTGGGGATCTGCATAAATCCTGAAAAATTGCGCTCGTCCGCCTTTGTAGTCCGTACCCACTCTGTAGTCGATTATTTTCTTGTTATGGGACATTAATTCTCCGCTGTTGCCCTTTCTGGATCGGTTCGCAGCCGAGTGTGAAGCGACCGGAATGAGAATCAGCACCTCCAAGTCCGAGTCCATGGTTCTCGCCCGGAAAAGGGTGGAGTGCCATCTCCGGGTTGGGGAGGAGACCCTGCCCCAAGTGGAGGAGTTCAAGTACCTAGGAGTCTTGTTCACGAGTGAGGGAAGAGTGGATCGTGAGATCGACAGGCGGATCGGTGCGGCGTCTTCAGTAATGCGGACGTTGTACCGATCCGTTGTGGTGAAGAAGGAGCTGAGCCGGAAGGCAAAGCTCTCAATTTTACGGTCGATCTACGTTCCCATCCTCACCTATGGTCATGAGCTTTGGGTTATGACCGAAAGGATAAGATCACGGGTACAAGCGGCCGAAATGAGTTTCCTCCGCCGTGTGGCGGGGCTCTCCCTTAGAGATAGGGTGAGAAGCTCTGCCATCCGGGAGGAACTCAAAGTAAAGCCGCTGCTCCTTCACATCGAGAGGAGCCAGATGAGGTGGTTCGGGCATCTGGTCAGGATGCCACCCGAAGTCCTCCCTAGGGAGGTGTTCAGGGCACGTCCAACCGGTAGGAGGCCACGGGGAAGACCCAGGACACGTTGGGAAGACTATGTCTCCCGGCTGGCCTGGGAACGCCTCGGGATCCCCCGGGAAGAGCTAGACGAAGTGGCTGGGGAGAGGGAAGTCTGGGTTTCCCTGCTTAGGCTGTTGCCCCCGTGACCCGACCTCGGATAAGCGGAAGATGATGGATGGATGGATGGATGCCCTTTCTAATATAAAGTAGAGTAAAGTTCTTACTTTTATCTGTCAGTAAACTCGCCGTGAAAACGCTAAAACATACCGGAGTAGTGAGTTTGCAATATTCAAGGAAATTTAGTTATTAAAGCGTTCCGGTCGGACGGTTTTTCACGGGACACATTTCTAGCCTTGTTGTTGTTCCCAAAAAAAGGAGATGCTGCTCCCTTATTGATTCAAGTAAAGTCTGAATGTGTCAGGGTGAGGTTTTCGCAGCTTCCTGCGGGGTTCGTTCTCCCGAAATGCAGACAGACTTCTCCGGACAAGGCGTGCAGGTAAAAACATGATTTAATTATTAACTCTCACAGTGGTACAAACAAAAAGGAACGCAATGCGAAGGCACAACGCGCTGATCGCACTCAGAGTTAAAGCAAATACTTAGCATAGACTATGGCAAGGAAAACTTACTAGCTGTGTATGAACAAAAAACATTTACGTGACTGTAGCACAAGCAACAAATGACGGCAGGACGACTGACTGGCAAAGGCAAGCTTAAATAATGCGTCTGATTAGTGGTTGACAGCAGCTGAGCGTGGGACCACTTTCCAGAGACAGGGGAACCCAATTAATCTTCATGGTGACCAAAATAAACCCAGGAGTACACACAACAGGAACTAAGGGAGTCCATAACTAACCAAAACATGCTCCGGACCACGAATCATGACAGAATGTCATTAAAACATTCAGCTCCATCTTTTGATACGTCAACTCTTGTCCTTGCACGCTACACCGCTACAACACAGATGACGGGGAGAAGACGCTGCCGAAGGTGAGCCACGTAACTAAGACCGCCCAAAAAATGGCGCATCCTGAAGCGACCGTCAGAAAGCGACTTGAAGATGATCCGTAAAACATAATCTATGCAACATTTTGACCAAAGAACCACCATTATATGTTATGTAGACCACAAGGAAGTGTTTTCAATTTATAAAAAAATCATAATTATAAGACTCCTTTAATGCACCATATAATCCGGTGTGCTTCATACATGAAAAAAGATCTAAACTAGAACATTCATCTTCGGTACGCCTTATAGTCCGGTGCGCCCTATGGTCCGGAAAAAGGGTAATCACACTTTTGGATGTTTATGAATCACAATTGCACAAAAGCATTGCTTAAGTTATCAATGACATCATTGTCACAGGTTTACTCCGCCAACGCTGTCTCTTGCTTGTTGTGGATGTACCAGTTAGTGAAGTGAAGTGAATTATATTTATATAGCGCTTTTTCTCTAGTGACTCAAAGCGCTTTACATAGTGAAACCCAATATCTAAGTTACATTCAAACCAGTGTGGGTGGCACTGGGAGCAGGTGGGTAAAGTGTCTTGCCCAAGGACACAACGGCAGTGACTAGGATGGCGGAAGCGGGAATCGAACCTGCAACCCTCTAGTTGCTGGCACGGCCGCTCTACCAACCGAGCTATACCGCACGCTTGATCTGCTTAAAAAACGTGTTTTGCTTTTGATGGGATTTTTTAATTTGTTGTGCTTTTATGATAAGAGAATCCACCACTTTAATACATGCAAATAACCTTATCTAAAATCCCTCTGTGAGGTATTTTTCAAACAGTTGCGGGTTTCCTCCCTCATCTTTGCACTGGCACATGCGTTGGCCTGATTATTGTCCACATGACAACCTCTCAGGTAACTACCCGCATATACGGTAAAGGAGCATTTGCGGTGAAAATAAATAAACTGTAAATTAGTTAAAACGTGATCAAAGTGATTATCGTGTGTTTTTATGCATTAACTTTGACAGCCATAGTTGAAATTGAATCAAAGTACCGTTTTTTTCCGGACCATAGGGCGCACCGGATTATAAGGTGCACTGCCGATGAGTGGGTCTAGTAAGGTCTATTTTCATACAAAAGGCGAACGATATTGTAGTGCGAATTAAAGTAGTTATTTATTTATTAATCTAAATGGAAAACACTTCTTTGTGGTCTACATAACATGTAATGGTGGTCCTTTGGTCAAAATGTTGCATAGATTATGTTTTACAGGCCATCTTCATGCCTCATTCTGACAGTCGCTTCAGGATGCGCCGTTTTGTGAGCGGTCTTATTTACGTGGCTCAACGTCTGCAGCGTCTTCTCCCCTTCATCTTTGTTGTCGCGGTGTAGCGTGCAAGGATGGGAAATAAAGAAGTGTCAAAAGATGGAGCTAACTGTTTTAACGACATTCAGACTTTACTTAAATCAATAAAGGAGCAGCATTTCCTCATTAAAACTGTCTGACCAGAACTTTCTAATAACTAAAGTTTCTTCTGTAAATAATGTAAACTCGCTACACTGGTATGTTTTTTAACGCTTCCAAGGAGAGTTTACTGACTGATTTAAGTAAGAACTTTACACTTCTTTATATTAGAAATGAGAACAGAGGAGGACCTTAAAGTCACATCTTAAGTGCACAGGAAGCCAGTGCAGGTGAGCCAGTACAGGCGTAATGTGATCAAACTTTCTTGTTCTTGTCAAAAGTCTAGCAGCCGCATTTTGTACCAACTGTAATCTTTTAATGCTAGACATGGGGAGACCCGAAAATAATACGTTACAGTAGTCGAGGCGAGACGTAACAAACGCATGGATAATGATCTCAGCGTCTTTAGTGGACCGAATGGAGCGAATTTTAGCGATATTACGGAGATGAAAGAAGGCCGTTTTAGTAACGCTTTTAATGTGTGACTCAAAGGAGAGAGTTGGGTCGAAGATAACACCCAGATTCTTTACCATGTCGCCTTGTTTAATTGTATGGTTGTCAAATGTTAGAGTTGTATTATTAAATAGAGTTCGGTGTCTAGCAGGACCGATAATCAGCATTTCGTTTTTTTTGGCGTTGAGTTGCAAAAAGTTAGCGGACATCCATTGTTTTATTTCATTAAGACACGCCTCCAGCTGACTACAATCCGGCGTGTTGGTCAGCTTTAGGGGGATGTAGAGTTGGGTGTCATCAGCATAACAGTGAAAGCTAACACTGTATTTGCGTATGATGTCACCTAGCCTTTAAATAGACTCCCTTTTTAGACCAGTTGATCTGCCGTTTCTTTTCTTTTTCTTCTATGTCCCACTCTCCCTTGTGGAGGGGGTCCGGTCCGATCCGGTGGCCATGTACTGCTTGCCTGTGTATCGGCTGGGGACATCTCTGCGCTGCTGATCCGCCTCCGCTGTGAACGGGACTCTCGCTGCTGTGTTGGATCCGCTTTGGACTGGACTCTCGCGACTGTGTTGGATCCATTATGGATTGAACTTTCACAGTATCATGTTAGACCCGCTCGACATCCATTGCTTTCCTCCTCTCCAAGGTTCTCATAGTCATCATTGTCACCGACGTCCCACTGGGTGTGAGTTTTCCTTGCCCTTATGTGGGCCTACCGAGGATGTCGTAGTGGTTTGTGCAGCCCTTTGAGACACTAGTGATTTAGGGCTATATAAGTAAACATTGATTGATTAATTGATGGATGTCCCATAACAAGAAGATAAGGAAATAATAAGCTTATTGACTACAAAGGCGGACTTGTGCAAATTTTCAGGATTTATGCAGATCCCAAATACAGATCAGCATGTACTAGAAGGTAAGAAAAGTTGCTTTTGCATAATCTTGCAAAACAAAACGCCAGATAATATGTCTTACCTTATACACACACCGTAATAATACCCGCATGTTGAAGCACAGTACAATCCATCAAGTGGTGCGGCTTCATAGCTTACCAAAGTCGTACTAAAACATTTTGAAAGATTTTCGAGCGCCGTGTGTAACGTTCTATATTTTCGATGGAACATATAACATTTTGGTGTTGTTTACTTGAGTCATATTGCGGTATATTTTCTCCTATGTCCCCCCCTCCCTTGTGGAGGGGGTCCGGTCCGATGACCATGGATGAAGTACTGGCTGTCCAGAGTCGAGACCCAGGATGGACCGCTCGTCGGGACCCAGGATGGACCGCTCGCCTGTATCGGTTGGGGACATCTCTACGCTGCTGATCCGCTTGAGATGGTTTCCTGTGGACGGGACTCTCGCTGCTGTCTTGGAGCCACTATGGATTGAACTTTCACAGTATCATGTTAGACCCGCTCGACATCCATTGCTTTCGGTCCCCTAGAGGGGGGGGGTTGCCCACATCTGAGGTCCTCTCCAAGGTTTCTCATAGTCAGCATTGTCACTGGATGTGAATTCTCCCTGCCCACTGGGTGTGAGTTTTCCTTGCCCTTTTGTGGGTTCTTCCGAGGATGTTGTAGTCGTAATGATTTGTGCAGTCCTTTGAGACATTTGTGATTTGGGGCTATATAAATAAACATTGATTGATTGATTGATGTGTGACTGCCATCTACTGGTCACACTTATCATTTCACCTCGTACCATACAAAATAGCTTCGAGGTCGGTAAGCACAACCGGGATTATTCCGCACCGGGTTAAAAGGCACACTGTCGAGTTTTGAGAAAATGAAATGATTTCAAGTGCGCCTTATAGTCCGAAAAATACGGTGGACATTTATAATTTTACATCATTTTCACATGGAACTTTAATCTAAGTGAAAACGTTTCGTTGTAAGTTACACAATTGATATTTATATCGGGGTTAATCACAGTCAACCCCCTCTGCCAAAGCTTTCCGTGTCATTGCAGCGACTATCTTTCCAGAGGTGGTGCAGCACGACCATTATTTGCTGTCCACCTGACACATCTATCTTCTTCTTAACCTTCCTGACCAGACCATTTCTTTTTTATTGCCGCCTGTGTTCAGTTCTGGCGGACACTAGCAATGACAGCTGGCTTTCAATCTCACTCCCCTGTGGTTAGCTGGAAGCAGGAGGAACTGGCGCCTCCTGCTGAGTCCTGATTGGTCAGAGCGCTACTTTAAATATGATTTGCGTATTTTGAAGTGGGTGGGGGTTAAGACGGACGTGGTCGATTTCAAGTCGATTGCTTTGGATTTCTACGATTAATACATTTTTATTTTTATTTTGGTCTAGATTTGAATGCAGGTCCGTTTTTGGTAGGATATCCAATCAACTCTTGTGAAACCGTTTTCTAAGAAATTAATGGTAAACCCTTTTTCCTTTGCCTTTTGGCACCTGTTTTTGTGTATTTGGGATGCACATTAGTGTCGAAAATGTGAATTCAAACCATGGTGTCATGATCCGCTACTTGGATCATGTCATGTTCTGGTTTAGTTCGGTTTTTGTATCACATCTGGTTAGTTTGTCTTCCTTAGTTCCTGGTGGCACTTCCTGTTTGTTCCGTTTCATTAGCAACACATTTGTGTCACCTGCCTTCTGTTTGTATTCAAGCCTGCCCTTTTTGTTCCTTCGGTCTCGCAGTGTAATTTGCTCTTGATGCAACAGGTGACGTTGCGATCCCGCATTGTGGTAAATACCCTTTTGAACCCGATTAGCTTCCACGCTATTTGTTTGTTTAGTTCCATAGCTCACATGCTAGCGTCTTTTTTTTCCTTATAGCTCACATGTTAGTTCTGTTGGTTTTGTCTATAGTGCCTTTGTGCAAGTGTTTTGTTCTTGGTTTGTTCTTTAGCATAAATAAATAATTTCTTACCTTTACGCTGTGTCTTATCCGACTGCATAATTGAGAGAACGCAACAATGCCAGCTAAACGTCACACATGGAGGCTTTTGATATCAGTGGTGTACCGTCAGGGCCAGCCAGGCCTTCTCTACTGCCCTAACTTAAGCAGAAATCATTATCATAATCAAAGATATAAATCATTTTCAATTTACTTCCCTTAAATATCTAAAAGTATTCATATTCACTTCATGTCATATTATACTCCTTCCAGTGCTGTTGTTTTTAGGTTAGAGTTTGTATCCAATCAGAATTCAGCTTGCTTATGTTGCCATGCTGTATGAAATCTGCCCCAGGCCTTCAGAAACTACAATGCGGACGTCTGTGCACTATAAGTGAAGGGACCCATACGGTTGATAGACAATTGCCATAGCCAATCTGATCACAGGTTGTTGCCAGTAAGGCCTTCCAGCTGGACATTTACGCATTCTGTGATTGGATACTCACTTGGGACTCCCAAGAGAGTATCCAAACGGTTATATATTGGGTTGAAAAAATGTGGCCGGGGGCCAGGCTGTATATGTGAACCTGGACACATGAGGACTTTGAATATGACCAATATATGATCATGTAACGACTTGGTATTGGATATCCAAAACTAATGTAGAGTATCAAACAACAGAAGAATAAGTGATTATTACATTTTAACAGAAGTGTAGATTGAACATAGAGAAAGCAAGCAGATATAAACAGATTAAAAATAAATTTTCTACAACTTGTCCTTATAATAATAATTATAATTAAAGCTGCAAGCAGCGTTGGTCGGGTCCGCCTTTGGCTGCTGCCCCCGAGACCCACGCCCAGATAAGCGGCAGAAGACGCCTTGGTGCCACTATTTTGAGAACCTAATGCATCGTGAAAGTAATGCAGTTGTTGTATTGAAGTGAAAATATCAAACTTCCTGTTGATTTTTGCTAAAGTATGTTAATTATTAAAATGTAGGTCTAAGTGAGACCTACATAGTGTTTTTTGTTTCATGTCTCTCTGACATTCCTATCGGAAGTTACAAGCAGTTTTGTCTGTGTTTTCTTCCTAGGAGCAGTTTGTCCGTGTTGTATTCCTAGGGGGGGCGGTAGAGGGCAATTTTGAGTTTTGAGGTTAAGTTTTTTTCATCAGATCGCAATTTTTGCAAGACCTGATGTGTGTGTCAAGTTTGGTGAGTTTAGAAGCATTTTAAGGGGGTCAAATAACAGCTCAAAGAGGCAAAAATGACATTTTTTAGGAGACTTTGCACAGGGATTCTTTGAAGGCGCGTAAAATCAAAACCTGAGAACTTATCAAAACTCTGTTCTATATTTTTAATCAGAAGGGTTCAATGTCTCTCCTGTGCGAGTTTGAAGCCAAAACAACAAACGCACTCAGAGGAGATAATGTTTGAAGAAAGGTGACCGGTTTTTACAAAACTTTTGTTTTGAAGGGAGGATTGCAAACTTCCTGTTGATTTGAGTTGGGGGTTGTCAATCTATGAAATGTAGGTCTAAGCAAGACCTACGTAGAGGTTTTTGTTTCATGTCTCTCCGACATTCTTACAAGCAATGTTGTCAGTGTTTTCTTCCTAGGAGCAGTTTTTTCAGTGTTTTATTCAAAAATAGCACTAGAGCGCAATTTTGAGTTTTGGGGTTTGTTTTTTTCATTAGATCGCAATATTCGCCAGTCCTTATGTGTGCGCCAAGTTTGGTGACTTTTGAAGCATTTTAAAGGGGTCAAATTACAGCGCAAAGAGGCAAAAATTGCATTTTTTGCGAAAATTTTATTTTGAAGGGGTTTTTGCCAACTTCCTGTAGATTTTGGCTCAAAGAAGTGAGTGTATGAAAATTGGGTCTAAGTCAGACCTACATAGGAGTTTTTGTTTCATGTCGCTATGACATTCCTAACAGAAGTTACATGCAGTTTTGTCTGTAAATTTTTCCTAGCGGGCGTTAGAGTGCAATTTTCATTTTGGGGGATTGGTTGCTTAATATGTTGGGAAGGTTTGCTATACCGACGTGTGTGTCAAATTTGGTGAGTTCTGAAGCATGTTAAGGGGGTCAAATTACAGCGCGCAGGTGCGGAATAATAATAAAACACAGCAGTTTCAATAGGGTCCTTGGCCCATGGCAAAGGACTCCACAGGAATCCTTTGCCATGGGCCTGTGGACCCTAATAATATAATATAATAATTATAATGTTAACAAAATAATAGAATAGAAAATGACACAATATGTTACAGCTTATGTTAGCAGCTAAATTAGGAGCCTTTGTTTACTTACTTACAGCTAAAATACAAGTTCACTATCTTATTTAAGGACAAACTTAATGTACCTTATGATTTTTTAAAGCCAATAATGCAATTTTTTGTGGTCTCCTTTATTTCGAAAATTATCGAAAAGTACCAAAAAGTATTGAAATAATTGTATTACAAGGTAACGGTACCAAAATATTGGTATCGGGACAAAACTACACTGCAAAAACTGAAATCTAAGTAAGAGTAAATATCTCGAATAAGGGTGATATTTGCTTATTTTCTGTCTGATAAGATAATTGTTCTCACTAAGCAGATTTTATCTTCCAGTCTTTTAATTGTTTTAAGTGTTTTGGTCCTAAATGATGTCGGTAAGATATTACAGCTTGTTGCTGGGATGTGATGATGACCTATATTGAGTAAAACATGCTTGAAAGTAGAATATCAAGTGTTGCAAAGCTGGGTCATTAACACTCACAGGTATAAAATTACATTTTTAAAGTCATCATTTCTTATTTCAAGCATGAAAAAAAAAATCATGATTCCGAGCGCATATCATTATGTCAAGATAATGGCATTAGCATTTACTTAAGAATATTTTTCAACATATTGAGCAAAAATGTCAAATTTTTTTTTTCTATCAAGAAAACTGCACTCGTTATTAGTGAGAATATACTTATTTGAAGGTATTTTGGGGTTTATTGAGGTTAGCTAATTTGATTTGTTTTGGAAAGTCTTGACGAGCCAAATTTTCTTTTTTCTATTGGCAGATAATTTTGCTCAGTTCAAGTAAAATAGCCCTCATTTTTGTATTTTTTTTCTTGTTTTTGAACACTGAATTCTTGCAGTGTGGGGTCTGAACGTACTGACAGCCTACAAAACCAGGCCAGACACTACAAAGTTCTACAAGAGCTTAATTTAAGAATATTTTTCAACATATTGGGCAAAAAAGTCTCAGGGTTTTTTTTTCTACTAAGAAAAGTGCACTTGTTATTAGTGAGAATATACTTATTTTAAGGTATTTTGGGTTCATTGAGGTTAGCTAATTTTACTTGTTTTGGAAAGTCTTGACAAGCCAAATTTTTTTGTTCTATCCATCCATCCATCATCTTCCGCTTATCCGAGGTCGGATCGCGGGGGCAGCAGCCTAAGCAGGGAAACCCAGACTTCCCTCTCCCCAGCCACTTCGTCTAGCTCTTCCCGGGGGATCCCGAAGCGTTCCCAGGCCAGCCGGGAGACATAGTCTTCCCAACGTGTCCTGGGTCTTCCCCGTGGCCTCCTACCGGTTGGACGTGCCCTAAACACCTCCCTCGGGAGGCGTTCGGGTGGCATCCTGACCAGATGCCCGAACCACCTCATCTGGCTCCTCTCGATGTGGAGGAGCAGCGGCTTTACTTTGAGTTCCTCCCGGATGGCAGAGCTTCTCACCCTATCTCTAAGGGAGAGCCCCAAACTCATTTCGGCCGCTTGTACCCGTGATCTTATCCTTTCGGTCATGACCCACAGCTCATGACCATAGGTGAGGATGGGAACGTAGATCGACCGGTAAATTGAGAGCTTTGCCTTCCGGCTCAGCTCCTTCTTCACCACAACAGATCGGTACAACGTCCGCATTACTGAAGACGCCGCACCGATCCGCCTGTCGATCTCACGATCCACTCTTCCCTCACTCGTGAACAAGACTCCTAGGTACTTGAACTCCTCCACTTGGGGCAGGGTCTCCTCCCCAACCCGGAGATGGCATTCCACCCTTTTCCGGGCGAGAACCATGGACTCGGACTTGGAGGTGCTGATTCTCATTCCGGTCGCAGATAATTTTGCTTAGTTCAAGTAGAATACGTCTCATTTTTGTAATTTTTTTTCCTTGTTTTTGAACACTGACTTTTTGCAGTGTACTCTCTACCATGTGTGGTTACCAGAAATGTGGTGCGCGTAAACGTGTGTTCTGCCAAAATATTGGGGTGTTATTTTAAATTGTGCAAACAGGTAATTTAGTGGAATTAATCCGACTTTAAATAATATTGTTTGACATCACTGAATAAAAGTAACACAATGATAACTATTAAGTTAGTCCTGTTTCGGTCTCAAAGATGCATCAACAATCAATCAATCAATCAATCAATGTTTATTTATATAGCCCCAAATCACAAATGTCTCAAAGGACTGCACAAATCATTACGGCTACAACATCCTTGGAAGAACCCACAAAAGGGCAAGGAAAACTCACACCCAGTGGGCAGGGAGGATTCACATCCAGTGGGACGCCAGTGACAATGCTGACTATGAGAAACCTTGGAGAGGACCTCAGATGTGCCCCCCCCCCCTCTAGGGGACCGAAAGCAATGGATGTCGAGCGGGTCTAACATGATACTGTGAAAGTTCAATCCATAGTGGCTCCAACACAGCCGCGAGAGTTCAGTTCAAGCGGATCCAAGACAGCAGCGAGAGTCCCGTCCACAGGAAACCATCTCAAGCGGATCAGCAGCGTAGAGATGTCCCCAACCGATACAGGCGAGCGGTCCATCCTGGGTCTCGACTCTGGACAGCCAGTAATTCATCCATGGTCATCGGACCGGACCCCCTCCACAAGGGAGGGGGGGACATAGAAGAAAGAAAAGAAGCGGCAGATCAACTGGTCTTAAAAGGAGGTCTATTTAAAGGCTAGAGTATACAAATGAGTTTTAAGGTGAGACTTAAATACTTCTACTGAGGTAGCATCTCGAACTGTTACCGGGAGGGCATTCCAGAGTACTGGAGCCCGAACGGAAAACGCTCTATAGCCCGCAGACTTTTTTTGGGCTCTAGGAATCACTAATAAGCCGGAGTCTTTTGAACGCAGATTTCTTGCCGGGACATATGGTACAATACAATCGGCAAGATAGGCTGGAGCTAGACCGTGTAGTATTTTATACGTAAGTAGTAAAACCTTAAAGTCACATCTTAATGGACTATAAAAACAATTTATTTTATTTATCAAAGCAGTTTTTATACTATTCGGAAAACATAAACTGGAAACTTCAAAAAAGCAAAACTTCCACATCGTTACATCCTCAGTTGGGTCTGGTTTGCCTCGCTCGAAGATTATGCTGAAACGAGTCACAATAGCTTCCTTGGGGGGGGTTGGAATCCTACCCTGCCTCTCCTGATTTCTAGAACAATACATGCACACCTTGAAAACTCGGGGCATCTCTGTCGCAATGCACTAAAAATATGAGTAGCAGATTGACTTTGAATGTGTTTATTTTACATGTGTCGTCTTGAATTTGGGTCAGGGACTCAGGCGCTCGCTGCCTGGATGGTAATGAGCCCGCATCGCGAGCGAGGCTTTAACATGCAACGAGGTCTGCACACTCATGCGTGTTAACTGTAACAAATGAGACAGATTTATGCCCTAAACATTACAGCGCATATTGATTTATTTAGCCCAACTCCCACGGATTAGTGCTGCGTTGTAACTCAGCCATAAAGTAGAGCATAATGTGGCTTGTAAGGCTGCGTTGCATAAGTACCTCGCTCGACAAGATGCTATTCAAATGCCGGACATGTTTTTAGAGTTATTTTTTAATGGGGCAATTGTATGTGATTAATGCAGCGAGCGGTCCGATTCAGACAGCGTTCTCTGAGACGATGCATTTGTTTCTGTTGCTTCATCCATCCATCCATCCATCCATCATCTTCCGCTTATCCGAGGTCGGGTCGCGGGGACAACAGCCTAAGCAGGGAAACCCAGACTTCCCTCTCCCCAGCCACTTCGTCTAGCTCTTCCCGGGGGATCCCGAGGCGTTCCCAGGCCAGCCGGGAGACATAGTCTTCCCAACGTGTCCTGGGTCTTCCCCGTGGCCTCCTACCGGTTGGACGTGCCCTAAACACCTCCCTAGGGAGGCGTTCGGGTGGCATCCTGACCAGATGCCCGAACCACCTCATCTGGCTCCTCTCGATATGAAGGAGCAGCGGCTTTACTTTGAGTTCCTCCCGGATGGCAGAGCTTCTCACCCTATCTCTAAGGGAGAGCCCCGCCACACGGCGGAGGAAACTCATTTCGACCGCTTGTACCCGTGATCTTATCCTTTCGGTCATGACCCAAAGTTCATGACCATAGGTGAGGATGGGAACGTAGATCGACCGGTAAATTGAGAGCTTTGCCTTCCGGCTCAGCTCCTTCTTCATCACAACGGATCGATACAACGTCCGCATTACTGAAGACGCCGCACCGATCCGCCTGTCGATCTCACGATCCACTCTTCCCTCACTCGTGAACAAAACTCCTACGTACTTGAACTCCTCCACTTGGGGCAGGGTCTCCTCCCCAACCCGGAGATGGCACTCCACCCTTTTCCGGGCGAGAACCATGGACTCGGACTTGGAGGTGCTGATTCTCATTCCGGTCGCTTCACACTCGGCTGCGAACCGATCCAGCGAGAGCTGAAGATCCCGGCCAGATGAAGCCATCAGGACCACATCATCTGCAAAAAGCAGAGACCTAATCCTGCGGTCACCAAACCGGAACCCCTCAACGCCTTGACTGCGCCTAGAAATTCTGTCCATAAAAGTTATGAACAGAAACGGTGACAAAGGACAGCCTTGGCGGAGTCCAACCCTCTGTTGCTTCAACTTGTTTTAATGTGGTAGCCCACGTCTCCATTCGGGATTGGCTACCGGATTGTTTCTCTCCCAGGGCGAAGGGCGGGCTAAGAAAATAACATTTTTTCTCATGACTTCTGTTCTCATTTCAATTCAATCAGTTATGATACACAACGCAAGCATGTTCGATAAAAATACCGTATTTTTTGGACTATGAGCCGCACTTAAAATCCTTTCATTTTCTCAAAACTCGACAGTGTGCCTTATACATACTTGCCAACCTTGAGACCTCCGATTTTGGGAGGTGGGAGGTGGGGTGTGGGAGGATTGGGCATGGTTGGGGCACGGGGCGTGTTGTTACGAGGGGAGGAGTATAATTCACCAAGTCGAGTATTTCATATACATAAATATATGTATCTTGCCGATTGTATTGTACCATATGTCCCGGCAAGAAATCTGCGTTCAAAAGACTCCGGCTTATTAGTGATTCCTAGAGCCCAAAAAAAGTCTGCGGGCTATAGAGCGTTTTCCGTTCAGGCTCCAGTACTCTGGAATGCCCTCCCGGTAACAGTTCGAAATGCTACCTCAGTAGAAGCATTTAAAACTCATCTGTATACTCTAGCCTTTAAATAGACCTCCTTTTTAGACCAGTTGATCTGCCGCTTCTTTTCTTTCTCCTATGTCCCCCACTCCCTTGTGGAGGGGGTCCGGTCCGATGACCATGGATGAAGTACTGGCTGTCCAGAGTCGAGACCCAGGATGGACCGCTCGTCGGGACCCAGGATGGACCGCTCGCCTGTATCGGTTGGGGACATCTCTACGCTGCTGATCCGCCTCCGCTTGAGATGGTCTCCTGTGGACGGGACTCTCGCTGCTGTCTTGGATCCGCTTGAACTGAACTCTCGCGGCTGTGTTGGAGCCACTACGGATTGAACTTTCACAGTATCATGTTAGACCCGCTCGACATCCATTGCTTTCGGTCCCCTAGAGGGGGGGGGGGGGTTGCCCACATCTGAGGTCCTCTCCAAGGTTTCTCATAGTCAGCATTGTCACTGGCGTCCCACTGGATGTGAATTCTCCCTGCCCACTGGGTGTGAGTTTTCCTTGCCCTTTTGTGGGTTCTTCCGAGGATGTTGTAGTCGTAATGATTTGTGCAGTCCTTTGAGACATTTGTGATTTGGGGCTATATAAATAAACATTGATTGATTGATTGATTGATTGATATATATAAATATTTATGTATATATATATATATATACATATATGTACGAAACACTTGACTTTCAGTAAATTCTAGCTATATATATTTATTTTATTTTATATAAAATAAAATAAATAGTTGAATTTCCGACGGGACCTATCAAATACACAGTAATAAAAACACAGTTGTTCTACTAACTGTACTGTGCTTGCTGGTAACTAAAAAAAACAACAACAACAACACTTACCTTTCACTGATTGAGTAACCTTTGTTCTGCCATTTGCGTACTGGCGAGCGATCTCCGAATCCGGGAACATATCCTTCCACGGATTTGTTGTAGATATCCGCAAATGAGAACGGGATGTTGCTTCCAGCTATGGGCATAGCCATCTTTGTCTCAACGTAAGTTACACCATCGGGTCTCCATTTTGCGAGGTGGCCCATAATACTGGGTTGTGAACGATGCTGCGCTGCGGACGCTTTGTGCTTCGCTGACCGTTCATGACTGAAGTATATCCGTTCGCCACCGTGTTCAACGGAGAAGTCTGTTCTATAAAATTTGCAGGCAACATACCCTTTCCCCTTCGAAGTCTCCTGGATAAACTGAAATTCTTGTTTCCATTCGTTTTGGAACTTGCAAGCGTATTTCTTCATTTTGCTTGTCGACGGTATAATATATTGGGTTGGAGTCAATAACCAGGCGACGTGATGAAGTTACGTCTCTTTACTGTGGGCTTCAGAACAGACTCCCTAATGCATATGTTCCTTGACTGCACTTAAATGTAGAATATAAATATATTATTCATATATATTATATATTATATATATAATATATTATGTATATTATATTATTTATTATTATCATTGTTTATTGTGAGCAAACTGTGGTGCTTAATTTCCCCCAGGGATCAAGAAAGTACATTCTATTCTATGCTATGTACAGTAGATGGCAGTATTGTCCTGTTTAAGAGGGTCACAACATTGCTGGGTCAGGTCCACATGGAGCTTGAGGGGGGGGGTGGCCTCCACCTCCGCCTCCGCCTGAATTTCGGGAGATTAACGGGAGAAAATTGGTCCACGGAGGTTTTCGGGAGAGGCGCTGAATTTCGTGAGTGTCCCGGAAAATCCGGGAGGGTTGGCAAGTATGGCCTTATAACCCGGTGCGCCTAACATAAGGAATAGTTCTGGTTGTGCTTACCGACCTCAAAGAAACTTTATTTGGTACACGGTGTAATGATAAATGTGACCAGTCACACATAAGAGATACATGTAGACTGCAATATGATGCCAGCAAACAACCCCAAAACTTTAAATGTTCCATTGAAAATAAAGAACATTACACACAGCACTCAAAAATCGGTCGAACATGTTTTAGTATGACTTTAACGCCGCACCACTTGATGGATTGTCGGCCCGTTACGGCTACCGTAGTCAGAGGTACCAGTATTACTACGGTTTGTGTATAAGGACCGCAGAATGGCACCCATTAGCAGACATATTATCTGGCATTGTGTTTCACAATATTATGCAAAACCAACTTTTCTTACATTCTGGTACCTGCTAATGTGTATTTGAGATCTGCATAGATTGCGCACTTCCGCCACTATAGTCTGTGCTGATGCCGTAGTCGATAAGCTTTTCTCTTTCACTAATTTCTTGTTATGGGACCTTGTTATTCACCCTCTGCTGTTGCCATTTCTAATACAAAATAGCAGAAAGTTGTAACTTATATCTCGCTATGGAAGTGCTAAAAGCTACCAGTGTAGTGGGTTTACATAATTCACCCACGGAACTTAAGTTATTAGAGATTGCCGGTTGGACAAAGTGCCGCCACATTGTTGCAACGAGAAGTGCAACAAGCTCAATTTAGAAATGATTGCTCTGGAGGGACGGGCCCAAAAAAGTTTGCATTCACGCTGTGATTGGGCGGTGAAAGGATTTAGCTGGGCTTTATGATAGGAGTTTAAAAAGTAAAGTTAAAGTTAAAGTACCAATGATTGTCACACACATACCCTTGATCACGCCCTGGGAAGTGAGGGGAGCAGTGGGCAGCAGTGGTGTCGCGCTCGGGAATCATTCATGGTGATTTAACCCCCAATTCCAACCCTTAAAGCTGAGTGTCAAGCAGAGAGGTAATGGGTCCGATTTTTATAGTCTTCGGCCGGGATTTGAACCCACGACCTACCGACCTCAGGGTGGACACTCCAACCACTAGGCCACTGAGTAGGTCACCAGGCCACTGAGTAGTAAATATGGACCCGGTTGCGTGATTGGCCACAGAAAGACGGACTCAACGGATATAGATATAACAAAGATGGCGTCCACAAAGCTGTTCGAATTCCAAACGGATCCTTTAGAGGAAGTATGGAGGAAGGCGAAATTGTTTTCTTAATATTCCCGCCAAGCCTTCAATCTATCAATCAATCAATCAATCAATTTATCAATCAAAGTTGATTTATATAGCCCTGAATAAGTGTCTCAAAGGGCTGCACAAGCCACAACGACATCCTTGGCTCGGATCCCACATCAGGGCAAGAAAAAAATTCAAGCCAATGGGATACGAGAAATTTCAGAGGGGACCACAGATGTGGGGACCCCTCTCCCCCGCCCCCTCCTGGATGATCGGTGCAATGGACGTCGAGTGGATCTAGTTATTAGTGTGAGAGTCCAGTCCATAGTGGGGCCAGCAGGGGATCATCTTGAGTGGAGACAAGTCAGCAGCGCAAAGACGTCCCCAACTGATGCACAGATGAGTGGTCCACCCTGGGTCTTGAGTCCAGTCCATAGTGGGGCCAGCAGGGGATCATCTTGAGTGGAGAGAAGTCAGCAGCGCAGAGACGTCCCCAACTGATGCACAGATGAGTGGTCCACTTTGGTTCTTGGGTCCAGTCCATAATGGGGCCAGCAGGGGATCATCTTGAGTGGAGACAAGTCAGCAGCGCAGAGACGTCCCCAACTGATGCACAGATGAGTGGTCCACCCTGGGTCTTGAGTCCAGTCCATAATGGGGCCAGCAGGGGATCATCTTGAGTGGAGAGAAGTCAGCAGCGCAGAGACGTCCCCAACTGATGCACAGATGAGTGGTCCACCCTGGGTCTTGAGTCCAGTCCATAGTGGGGCCAGCAGGGGATCATCTTGAGTGGAGAGAAGTCAGCAGCGCAGAGACGTCCCCAACTGATGCACAGATGAGTGGTCCACCCTGGGTCTTGAGTCCAGTCCATAATGGGGCCAGCAGAGGATCATCTTGAGTGGAGACAAGTCAGCAGCGCAGAGACGTCCCCAACTGATGCACAGATGAGTGGTCCACTTTGGTTCTTGGGTCCAGTCCATAGTGGGGCCAGCAGGGGATCATCTTGAGTGGAGACAAGTCAGCAGGGCAGAGACGTCCCCAACTGGTGCACAGATGAGTGGTCCACCCTGGGTCTTGAGTCCAGTCCATAGTGGGGCCAGCAGGGGATCATCTTGAGTGGAGAGAAGTCAGCAGCGCAGAGACGTCCCCAACTGATGCACAGATGAGTGGTCCACCCTGGGTCTTGAGTCCAGTCCATAGTGGGGCCAGCAGGGGATCATCTTGAGTGGAGAGAAGTCAGCAGCGCAGAGACGTCCCCAACTGATGCACAGATGAGTGGTCCACCCTGGGTCTTGAGTCCAGTCCATAATGGGGCCAGCAGAGGATCATCTTGAGTGGAGACAAGTCAGCAGCGCAGAGACGTCCCCAACTGATGCACAGATGAGTGGTCCACTTTGGTTCTTGGGTCCAGTCCATAATGGGGCCAGCAGAGGATCATCTTGAGTGGAGACAAGTCAGCAGCGCAGAGACGTCCCCAACTGATGCACAGATGAGTGGTCCACCCTGGGTCCTGAGTCGAGTCCATAGTGGGGCCAGCAGGGTATCATCTTGAATGTAGACAAGTCAGCAGCGCAGAGACGTCCCCAACTGATGCACAGATGAGTGGTCCACCCTGGGTCTTGAGTCCAGTCCATAATAGGGCCAGCAGGGGATCATCTTGAGTGGAGACAAGTCAGCAGCGCAGAGACGTCCCCAACTGATGCACAGATGAGTGGTCCACCCTGGGTCTTGAGTCCGGTCCATAATGGGGCCAGCAGAGGATCATCTTGAGTGGAGACAAGTCAGCAGCGCAGAGACGTCCCCAACTGATGCACAGATGAGTGGTCCACTTTGGTTCTTGGGTCCAGTCCATAGTGGGGCCAGCAGGGGATCATCTTGAGTGGAGACAAGTCAGCAGCGCAGAGACGTCCCCAACTGATGCACAGATGAGTGGTCCACCCTGGGTCTTGAGTCCGGTCCATAATGGGGCCAGCAGAGGATCATCTTGAGTGGAGACAAGTCAGCAGCGCAGAGACGTCCCCAACTGATGCACAGATGAGTGGTCCACTTTGGTTCTTGGGTCCAGTCCATAGTGGGGCCAGCAGGGGATCATCTTGAGTGGAGACAAGTCAGCAGCGCAGAGACGTCCCCAACTGATGCACAGATGAGTGGTCCACCCTGGGTCCTGAGTCGAGTCCATAGTGGGGCCAGCAGAGGATCATCTTGAATGTAGACAAGTCAGCAGGGCAGAGACGTCCCCAACTGATGCACAGATGAGTGGTCCACCCTGGGTCTTGAGTCCAGTCCATAGTGGGGCCAGCAGGGGATCATCTTGAGTGGAGACAAGTCAGCAGCGCAGAGACGTCCCCAACTGATGCACAGATGAGTGGTCCACCCTGGGTCTTGAGTCCAGTCCATAGTGGGGCCAGCAGGGGATCATCTTGAGTGGAGACAAGTCAGCAGCGCAGAGACGTCCCCAACTGATGCACAGATGAGTGGTCCACTTTGGTTCTTGGGTCCAGTCCATAGTGGGGCCAGCAGGGGATCATCTTGAGTGGAGACAAGTCAGCAGCGCAGAGACGTCCCCAACTGATGCACAGATTAGTGGTCCACCCTGAGTCCCGACTTTCTGTGGTCACCCGATAACCTCTCCACGCAGGAGAGGGGTGCAGAGCAGAAAAGAGACGGCAGATCAACTGGTCTATAAGGGGGGTCTATTTAAAGGCTGGTGTAAAAATGACTTTTCAGATGAGTTTATTTAAAATTTTCGGGACTTATGCAGATCCCAAATAGCAGGTACCAATAGGTAAAAAAAGAGTTTGTTTAGCATATAAGGGCCCTAGAATACTGAAGGAGGAGAGGCTCAATTGGAGCTAAACAGATTCATAACAGAGCTGTTGCCCAAAGCCTTGTGTAGCGCCATCCCTGTCTCCATTAGAGCAGACTTTGTAGTCCTTCGGTGACATTGGATCTATTTCGACTTATTTGCAATGAATTCTTGGTATTCCCGCTAAAGACGCAGACGCAGCACCTAATCAAGGCGGCCGCCGCCAACAGCGAGATAACCGACTCGAGCTGGCACGCCGCACAAAGCCAGCCCAGGTTATTGGCCGCCATCCTGCATGCAAATTCACCCTCTGGCTTATCACCACGGACATAAACGTTCCCCTTGACATCGCCTGACTCTTATCACGCCACTGAAGCAAATTGCGCTGCGTGTTTGTTTTATGCCAATTTGCAATTACCACCTGTGTTCACAAACATGAAGGAGTCTTTGCCTCCCCCTCTATTTCCAGATAGTGGATGCCTGTCGTGTTTTGGAATAAGTTCTGCAGAATTATGCGCTGGCCCGTGGCGTTCAACGCGTCACTCTGATATTCTAAGTACGATTTTTGAAAGGGTCGTTTCATTCCACTGTCAAAATGTGATGTATTTTCCTTCCGCTAATGAACTACTTTGCTTATAAACCACATTGCCTCCGGTCGTTGATGTAGTTAGCTTCTGTTGCAGGCATATTATTTCACAGGCCCCATTATGTGCTATTTTTCTCAACAATTTTAAATATATTTGGAACCCAAAATATAACAATAATCAGGGGTGTCAAACTCAAATACAGAGTGGGCCAAAATGTAAAACTGAGGTTGAACAAATTATTAATAGGAACCCAAACAAGTTTTGCGTTGAATATTGAACAACCAAGGCTTATATAACTTTATAATGACATGCAACATCGAGTCTCAAATAATAATCCATCCATCCATCCATCTTCTTTCGCTTATCCGAGGTCGGGTCGCGGGGGCAGCAGCCTAAGCAGGGAAACCCAGACTTCCCTCTCCCCAGCCACTTCGTCTAGCTCTTCCCGGGGGATCCCGAGGCGTTCCCAGGCCAGCCGGGAGACATAGTCTTCCCAACGTGTCCTGGGTCTTCCCCGTGGCCTCCTACCGGTTGGACGTGCCCTAAACACCTCCCTAGGGAGGCGTTCGGGTGGCATCCTGACCTGATGCCCGAACCACCTCATGTGGCTCCTCTCGATGTGGAGGAGCAGCGGCTTTACTTTGAGTTCCTCCCGGATGGCAGAGCTTCTCACCCTATCCGGGGCGGCATAGCTCGGTTGGTAGAGTGGCCGTGCCAGCAACTTGAGAGTTGCAGGTTCGATTCCCACTTGTGCCATCCTAGTTACTGCCGTTGTGTCTTTGGGCAAGACACTTTACCCACCTGCTCCCAATGCCACCCACACTGGTATAAATGTAACTTAGATATTGGGTGTCACTATGTAAAGCGCTTTGAGTCACTTGAGAAAAGCGCTATATAAATATAATTCACACATCTCTAAGGGAGAGCCCCGCCACACGGCGGAGGAAACTCATTTTGGCCGCTTGTACCCGTGATCTTATCCTTTCGGTCATGACCCAAAGCTCATGACCATAGGTGAGGATGGGAACGTAGATCGATCGGTAAATTGAGAGCTTTGCCTTCCGGCTCAGCTCCTTCTTCACCACAACGGATCGGTACAACGTCCGCATTACTGAAGACGCCGCACCGATCCGCCTGTCGATCTCACGATCCACTCTTCCCTCACTCGTGAACAAGACTCCTAGGTACTTGAACTCCTCCACTTGGGGCAGGGTCTCCTCCCCAACCCGGAGATGGCACTCCACCCTTTTCCGGGAGAGAACCATGGACTCGGATTTGGAGGTCCTGATTCTCATTCCGGTCGCTTCACACTCGGCTGCAAACCGATCCAGCGAGAGCTGAAGATCCCGGTCAGATGAAGCCATCAGGACCACATCGTCTGCAAAAAGCAGAGACCTAATCCTGCGGTCACCAAACCGGAACCCCTCAACGCCTTGACTGCGCATAGAAATTCTGTCCATAAAAGTTATGAACAGAATCGGTGACAAAGGACAGCCTTGGCGGAGTCCAACCCTCACTGGAAACGTGTCCGACTTACTGCCAGCAATGCGGACCAAGCTCTGGCACTGATCGTACACTGATTGTATTTTTCAACATTTTTTTTTGTTATTTTTATATATTTTTTTCCAAATAGTTCAAGAAAGACCACTACGAATGAGCAATATAATGAATCAGAACTGATGACATAGTGCTGTATTTTACTTCTTTATCTCTTTTTTTCAACCAAAAATGCTTTGCTCTGATTAGGGGGTACTTGAGTTACAAAAATGTTCACAGGGGGTACATCACTGAAAAAAGGTTGAAAAACCACTGGTCTAATTTAATACATCTTCTAAAAAAAACAACATTTGTTTTTGGTAATAGAATTGTAAAAAAGCCCTGTTTTGCAAAGCACACATGTCCACTGCAGAGGACGTTGACCCTCAGTAAAATAGAACAGATTCCCTGTCAGTAGTCGTCAAAGCCAATCAATCGCACGAATGGCGGAGGCTTTTAATGTTGAGAACCGTCGCCCTATTTGACGCGAGCCAGGGCGGGATTGGAACCCGTGCCCTCTGCGATGAAAGGCAGAAGGGTGCACCAGTAGACCACCGGGGTTTATTTATAAAGATAGAACAATGTAACATGAAGGACTGAGGGAGGACACATGTGCTCGCGAGACATATGACAAGCAACGTGGTGACATTACCGTCACATACCCTAATGCAGGGGTCACCAACCTTTTTCAAACCAGGAGCTACTTCTTGGGTGCTGATTAATGCAAAGGGCTACCAGTTTGATACACAGAAATAGCCAATTTGCTCAATTTACCTTTAATATCAATCAATCAATCAATGTTTACTTATATAGCCCTAAATCACTAGTGTCTCAAAGGGCTGCACAAACCACTACGACATCCTCGGTAGGCCCACATAAGGGCAAGGAAAACTCACACCCAGTGGGACGTCGGTGACAATGATGACTATGAGAACCTTGGAGAGGAGGAAAGCAATGGATGTCGAGCGGGTCTAACATGATACTGTGAAAGTTCAATCCATAATGGATCCAACACAGTCGCGAGAGTCCAGTCCAAAGCGGATCCAACACAGCAGGAGAGTCCCGTTCACAGCGGAGCCAGCAGGAAACCATCCCAAGCGGAGGCGGATCGGCAGCGCAGAGATGTCCCCAGCCGATACACAGGCAAGCAGTACATGGCCACCGGATCGGACCGGACCCCCTCCACAAGGGAGAGTGGGACATAGGAGAAAAAGAAAAGAAACGGCAGATCAACTGGTCTAAAAAGGGAGTCTATTTAAAGGCTAGAGTATACAAATGAGTTTTAAGGTGAGACTTAAATGCTTCTACTGAGGTGGCATCTCGAACTGTTACCGGGAGGGCATTCCAGAGTACTGGAGCCCGAAATGAAAACGCTCTATTGCCCGCAGACTTTGTTTGGGCTTTGGGAATCACTAATAAGCCGGAGTCCTTTGAACGCAGATAAATAAATACATATATATATATATATATATATATATAAAAATTGGTATTTCTATCTGTCATTCCGTTGTACATTTTGTTTCCTTTTACGGAAGGTTTTTTGTTTAGAATCCATCCATCCATCCATCCATCCATCCATCATCTTCCGCTTATCCGAGGTCGGGTCGCGGGGGCAACAGCCTAAGCAGGGAAGCCCAGACTTCCCTCTCTCCAGCCACTTCGTCTAGCTCTTCCCGGGGGATCCCGAGGCGTTCCCAGGCCAGCTGGGAGACGTAATCTTCCCAACGTGTCCTGGGTCTTCCCCGTGGCCAGATGCCCGAACCACCTCATCTGGTTCCTCTCGATGTGAAGGAGCAGCGGCTTTACTTTGAGTTCCTCCCGGATGGCAGAGCTTCTCACCCTATCTCTAAGGGAGAGCCCCGCCACACGGCGGAGGAAACTCATTTTGGCCGCTTGTACCCGTGATCTTATCCTTTCGGTCATGACCCAAAGCTCATGACCATAGGTGAGGATGGGAACGTAGATCGACCGGTAAATTGAAAGCTTTGCCTTCCGGCTCAGCTCCTTCTTCACCACAACGGATCAATACAACGTCCGCATTACTGTTTAGAATAAAAGATGAAAAAACACTTAATTGTACGGTTCAAAAGAGGAGAAAACACGATAAAAAAAGAAAATTAAATATTGAAATGCTTTGAGTCACTAGAGAAAAGCGCTATATAAATATAATTCACTTAACAAAGACAAATCATTATTTCTTCTAGATTTTCCAGAACAAGAAATTCAAAAGACTTTGAAATAAGATTTAAATTTGATTTTACAGATTTTTTTAGATTTTCCAAAATATTTTTTTTAGAATTTTAATCACAATAAGTTTGAAGAAATATTTCAAAAATATTCTTCGTCGAAAAAACAGAAGCTAAAATTAAGAATTAAATTAAAATGTATTTATTATTCTTTACAATAAAAAAAAATGTACTTGAACATTGATTTAAATTTTCAGGAAAGAAGAGGAAGGAATTTAAAAGGTAAAAAGGTATATGTGTTTAAAAATCCGAAAATCATTTTTAAGGTTGTATTTTTTCTCTAAAATTGGGGCGGTATAGCTCGTTTGGTAGAGCGGCCGTGCCAGCAACTTGATGGTTGCAGGTTCAATCCTCGCTTCTGCCATCCTAGTCACTGCCGTTGTGTCCTTGGGCAAGGCACTTTACCCACCTGCTCCCAGTGCCACCCACACTGGTTTAAATGTAACTTAGATATTAGGTTTCACTATGTGAAGCGCTTTGAGTCACTAGAGAAAAGCGCTATATAAATATAATTCACTTCACTAAAATTGTCTTTCTGAAAGTTATAAGAAGCAAATTAAAAAAAATAATTAATTCATTCAAACAAGTGAATACCAAGTCTTTAAAATATTTTCTGGTATTTTCAAATTCTATTTGAGTTTTGTCTCTCTTAGAATTAAAAATGTCGAGCAAAGCGAGACCAGTTTGCTAGTAAATAAATACATTTTTAAAAATAGAGGCAGCTCACTGGTAAGTGCTGCTATTTGAGCTATTTTTAGAACAGGCCAGCGGGCGACTCATCTGGTCCTTACGGGCTACCTGGGGCCCGCGGGTACCGCGTTGGTGACCCCTGCTCTAAAGGATAGCAAAATCATCAAACTGCTTCCATGTCTCCAACTGACTGAAAGAGAGTTGACAAAGCTTTATTTTGAAATGTGTAAAATGTGTTGTTGTTTTTCAAAAAAAAAGCTGTCCTTTGTAAAATAATTGGGTGTATACAGCCAGCTATGAGCTGCTCAGAAGCAGAGACTTTAAACTTGCAACGGGACTTCAGACTGCTGTTAGAACATTACTAAAAAATCTATTTTGCATCAAAAAAAGGAACATTAAAGGGAAACTGCACTTTTTTTGGAATGTTGCCTATGGTTCACAATCCCTAAGTGAGACAAGCACACTGATGTTTTTTCTTTTTCTTGCATTCTAAATCAAAGGAGTCAATGGGAGCTCCTCTTTTCCACCCACAAAAAAACATCTACTGTAAAGAAACACCAACAATACTCTTATTTAACGTTCAGAGCACAATTTTAGCGGTGGATTGATCACAGAGCGGTGACGAGTTCATGCTGCTAGATCAGGGGTAGGGAACCTATGGCTCGCGAGCCAGATGTGGCTCTTTTGATAACTGCATCTGGCTCTCGGATAAATCTGAGCTGAGACTGTTAAAAATCCATCATCATCTTCCGCTTATCCGAGGTCGGGTCGCGGGGGCAACAGCCTAAGCAGGGAAACCCAGACTTCCCTCTCCCCAGCCACTTCGTCTAGCTCTTTCCGGGGGATCCCGAGGCGTTCCCAGGATAGCCGGGAGACATAGTCTTCCCAACGTGTCCTGGGTCTTCCCCGTGGCCTCCTACCGGTTGGACGTGCCCTAAACACCTCCCTAGGGAGGCGTTCAGGTGGCATCCTGACCAGATGCCCGAACCACCTCATCTGGCTCCTCTCCATGTGAAGGACCAGCGGCTTTACTTTGAGTTCCTCCCGGATGGCAGAGCTTCTCACCCTATCTCTAAGGGAGAGGAAACTCATTTCGGCCGCTTGTACCCGTGATCTTATCCTTTCGGTCATGACCCAAAGCTCATGACCATAGGTGAGGATGGGAACGTAGATCGACCGGTAAATTGAGAGCTTTGCCTTCCGGCTCAGCTCCTTCTTCACCACAACGGATCGGTACAACGTCCGCATTACTGAAGACGCTGCACCGATCCGCCTGTCGATCTCACGATCCACTCTTCCCCCACTCGTGAACAAGACTCCTAGGTACTTGAACTCCTCCACTTGGGGCAGGGTCTCCTCCCCAAACCGGAGATGGCATTCCACCCTTTTCCGGGCGAGAACCATGGACTCGGACTTGGAGGTGCTGATTCTCATTCCGGTCGCTTCACACTCGGCTGCGAACCGATCCAGCGAGAGCTGAAGATCCCGGTCAGATGAAGCCATCAGGACCACATCATCTGCAAAAAGCAGAGACCTAATCCTGCGGTCACCAAACCGGAACCCCTCAACGCCTTGACTGTGCCTAGAAATTCTGTCCATAAAAGTTATGAACAGAATCGGTGACAAAGGACAGCCTTGGCGGAGTCCAACCCTCACTGGAAATGTGTTCGACTTACTGCCGGCAATGCGGACCAAGCTCTGGCACTGATCGTACAGGAAGCGGACCGCCACAATAAGACAGTCCGATACCCCATACTCTCTGAGCACTCCCCACAGGACTTCCCGAGGGACACGGTCGAATGCCTTCTCCAAGTCCACAAAGCACATGTAGACTGGTTGGGCAAACTCCCATGCACCCTCAAGAACCCTGCCGAGAGTATAGAGCTGGTCCACAGTTCCACGACCAGGACGAAAACCACACTGTTCCTCCTGAATCCGAGGTTCGACTATCCGACGTAGCCTAAGGTTTATTCAGGTGTACTGTTAAAAATAATGTTCAAAATATAAAACATGCTAAAGCATTTGAATCCATCCATTCTTTTTTCTACCGCACTTGTTCAAGAACTTGCAATAAGGGTAAGAAGTGATTTATTTATTATCGGTTAGTTTAGGGTTTGCCCTCCTGGGGGTTCTTCAGACCACCAAGCACCGACATGAGATCCTGTTTCAATGCTACAATATGTTTTATTTTTTCAATAAGTCTCTCAGTTGCTTTCCAGCAATTGTCTTTTTCCTCTTTCGTTCTCGCCCGCACTCTGGCTCCAGCCCCAAGCCCGTCTCTCCTCCTGGCTGCTGCTTATAAATTAGATAAAAAGGCCCAGGTGGGCCTTCTATGCACCTGTTGCTGATTTCGAGGCTGGTCCTGGCAACAACCCGCTTCGCTGCAGTCCCGCAGGCCACGCCCCCTCCCCTTCAGAATAACAATGTTATTACAAAGAATAAGAGACCTATTATAATCTAGAAATGTTGGTCTTACTTAAAAATGTACACTTTTAGTTGTGTTCAGTGTTGAAAAAAATATTATACGGCTCTCACGGAAATACATTTTAAAATATTTGGATTCTTGGCTCTCTCAGCCAAAAAGGTTCCCGACCCCTGTGCTAGATGGACATACTGAGCGAGTGAGCTGCTCTCTCGCCTCCGAGCTGGTGAAAGTTAATTCGAAATGACAAATTATGCCCCTCACCTGGAGAAAATTATGGGCAGTATCTGTGTCTTAATTGAACTCTTGAAATCAAATAACTTCTGCACAATATTCTAATTTAATCAGGGAAACAAATGACTGACAGATGGGAATTAGTTCTCATTTTTTTACTCCCAAGGAGCCATTTAAAAGACTCTGGGAAAGTTGAGAATCACTGTGATAAAAAATGTTTCTGTCGTTGTTGTTTCCTTAAAATTGCCAAAGCCTGTTTGCAGAGGCTGTCGTCATGACTCAGTCTCAGTTCCAGGCTTCAGTAATGGCGGACTTAGGATGACAACAGAATGCAAGATACCGTAAACTCCGGACTATTAGTCGCTACGTTTTTCCTACACTTTGAACCCTGCGGTATATAAGCCTGTGCGACTAATTAAATAGATTTTTCTTTGGCGATGGCCGTAAAAAATAAAGAAAGAAACAAGGCGGTTTAGCTCGGTCGGTAGAGTGGCCGTGCCGGCAACTTGAGGGTTCCAGGTTCGATTCCCGCTTCTGCCAAACCTAGTCACTGCCGTTGTGTCCTTGGGCAAGACACTTCACCCACCTTCTCCCAGTGCCACCCACACTGGTTTGAATGTAACTTAGATATCGGGTTTCCCTATGTAAAGCGCTTTGAGTCACTTTGTAAATGTGTTACAGTTTGTGCAAGGTTCCATATTTTGGACGAGTTCACACACTGTTGCGGGTAGAACATGTACTTCCTGTTTTAATTTATTGAACCGAAAGTAAAACCGGCCGTAGCATTTCTACTGGTAGGGAGTCTTCAAACTCCAAGCGACTTCTGTAAATTTTACAGTATAACCAAAACTGTTTATACTTACATCCCGGGTGTGATGTCCGTGGGACTGTTTTCATGCTTATGTGTGCGTGCTATCCTCATATAATGACGTTAGCATTGTTTGCATGAACTAATATGCCGACACGTCAGCTTCAACGGCATTTTTGTAATGTTTCAGTTTCACAAATCTACCAAGACTTATAGCTATACAATAGCTATTCGCTCAATAGCTTCAGTTTCTTCTTCAATACTTTCATACTCCAACCATCCGTTTCATCCATCCATCCATTTTCTGCCGCTTATTCCCGTTCGGGGTCGCGGGGGGCGCTATCTCAGCTACAATCGGGCGGAAGGCGGGGTACACCCTGGACAAGTCGCCACCTCATCGCAGGGCCAACACAGATAGACAGACAACATTCACACTCACATTCACACACTAGGGCCAATTTTAGTGTTGCCAATCAACCTATCCCCAGGTGCATGTCTTTGGAGGTGGGAGGGGCCTATCCCCAGGTGCATGTCTTTAGAGGTGGGAGGAAGCCGGAGTACCCGGAGGGAACCCACGCATTCACGGGGAGAACATGCAAACTCCACACAGAAAGATCCCGAGCCTGGATTTGAACCCAGGACTGCAGGACCTCTGCCACCGTGAAGCCCCCATCCGTTTCAATACATGCGTAATTTTATTTATTTTTTTCCCCAAGATGGCGCTGCTGTAGTGGCTGCTGTAGGCAGGAGCTCTGTGCTCTTGTGTCATCCTTTTGTGTTTCCCTCTTGTTTTCATGTGTTATTATATTTTATTTGCCTTTTGGTCCGGGACCCTTTTGGCCTGTGTGACAAGGGGTGGCACTTTTGTGACCCTTTTTTTGTGGACTTCTGGATCTGCCTCCCGGGAGCCTTTTGGCCATGGAGACCAGCTGCTGGGTGTCTGCTATACCAGAGTCGTTTTGGAGGGACTGGAGGAGATGCGGATGAGGGGACAGGGCTGCGGAGCTGGCACTGAGCGCTGGGACGGAGAGGCTTGGCGGTGTCTTGGCTGGGTGAGCAGGTGTCGGACACCTCAGTCACCTTGGACGTATCATCGCTCATCCATGCGGACTGGACACTGGCCGGGAGTGGAGTCGGCTGTCTCGGTTGCTTTGTTGGGTCTGCTCCTGTCTCTGGCCATGCTCCCTCCACCCCAGCGGACGATGGCGTGGAACACCGCAGAGGCCACCATAGTGGATATGTTTCTTTTACTTTTTATTCATAGCTGTATGTAGAAGTGTCTGGTTGTGTCTGCTGCTTTAATGTCTTTAATGTCCTCTGTGCTCTTTGATGTTTGATGTTTCCCTCTTACACACATGGAAGAGGGATGTGTACTATGGCTATGAGTTGTTGTTTTTTTTTTTTTTCCCCCTTGGCCTCAGTCTGCACCCCCTCTCCAAGGCCCAGGCTAAGACCCCCCCCCCCCTTGTTTACCTGTATCTCATCTTTTTTTGTAAGGGGCGCTGGAAGCCGGCAGACCCGTCAGCGATCCTGTTCTGTCTCCCTTTAATGTTTGTCTGATCTTGAATGGGATTGTGCTGAAAATTGTAATTTTTCCTGAAGTAACTCTCCTGACGGAATAAATAAAGTACTATCTAATCTGATCGAATCAATCAATCAATCAATGTTTATTTATATAGCCCCAAATCACTAGTGTCTCAAAGGACTGCACAAATCATTACGACTACAACATCCTCGGAAGAACCCACAAAAGGGCAAGGAAAACTCACACCCAGTGGGCAGGGAGAATTCACATCCAGTGGGACGCCAGTGACAATGCTGACTATGAGAAACCTTGGAGAGGACCTCAGATGTGGGCAACCCCCCCCCTCTAGGGGACCGAAAGCAATGGATGTCGAGCGGGTCTAACATGATACTGTGAAAGTTCAATCCATAGTGGCTCCAAGACAGCAGCGAGAGTCCCGTCCACAGGAAACCATCTCAAGCGGATCAGCAGCGTAGAGATGTCCCCAACCGATACAGGCGAGCGGTCCATCCTGGGTCCCGACGAGCGGTCCATCCTGGGTCTCGACTCTGGACAGCCAGTACTTCATCCATGGTCATCGGACCGGACCCCCTCCACAAGGGAGGGGGGGACATAGGAGAAAGAAAAGAAGCGGCAGATCAACTGGTCTAAAAAGGAGGTCTATTTAAAGGCTAGAGTATACAGTTGAGTTTTAAGGTGGGACTTAAATGCTTCTACTGAGGTAGCATCTCGAACTGTTACCGGGAGGGCATTCCAGAGTACTGGAGCCCGAACGGAAAACGCTCTATAGCCCGCAGACTTTTTTTGGGCTCTAGGAATCACTAATAAGCCGGAGTCTTTTGAACGCAGATTTCTTGCCGGGACATATGGTACAATACAATCGGCAAGATAGGCTGGAGCTAGACCGTGTAGTATTTTATACGTAAGTAGTAAAACCTTAAAGTCACATCTTAAGTGCACAGGAAGCCAGTGCAGGTGAGCCAGTACAGGCGTAATGTGATCAAACTTTCTTGTTCTTGTCAAAAGTCTAGCAGCCGCATTTTGTACCAACTGTAATCTTTTAATGCTAGACATGGGGAGACCCGAAAATAATACGTTACAGTAATCGAGACGAGACGTAACAAACGCATGGATAATGATCTCGGCGTCTTTAGTGGACAGAATGGAGCGAATTTTTGCGATATTACGGAGAATCTAATCCATCTAATTTGTTGAATCGCTTAAACCGCTGAAATCCGAGTCTGAATCCGAGCTAATGTCAATATATCTTGCTGTGGTATTCGCCATTGTTTGTTTACATTGGCAGCACTGTGTGACGTCACAGGGAAATGAATAGTGGCATCGCAAATAGCGAAAATCAAGCACTTTAAAGTTTTTTTTAGGGATATTCAGAGACCAGTAAAATTTTGAAAAAATTTTCGAAAAATACAACAAGCCAGTGGGAACTGATTTTTATTGTTTTTAACCCTTTTGAAATTGTGATAATGTTCCCCCTTTAAACACCGAGGTTGCACCAGTCGATTAAAGGGTCAAAGCTGCCCTCGTTGCACGCTTGCAGCCATCCATGTGAGTGGTGTAGTAATTATTAATGTAGACCTTTCCCTGTGTGTGCACTCATTAATGGACTGTGGCAAGACCAATCCTATCACCGTGTTTTGTACACCAGCAATTTTGGCAAAGGGCCTGTCGACATGTTATGGGTCAGCACATTAACGCCCCGTCTCCTCCATTCTTTGTCAGGGGTTTTAGACGTCCACAAAGAGCACGTCATGCTCCGCGTGCGTGTGTGTGTGCGTGTGTGTGTGTGTGCGTGCACTGTCTGCATGATGTTGCTCGAGTGCGGTCCAAAAGTGAATTGGGACCGAATTTCTCCCGTAAAAAGGCAAAACCCAGTAACTCATTTTTGGTCAAAACTGAGCTGATAACAATTTTGGAGTTCCTAGGTGATATGCTTTACATTAGTGAATGCCATCCATCCATCCATTTCCTACCGCTTATTCCCTTTCGGGGTCGCGGGGCGCGCTGGCGCCTATCTCAGCTACAATCGGGCGGAAGGCGGAGTACACCCTGGACAAGTCGCCACCTCATCGCAGGGCCAACACAGATAGACAGACAACATTCACACACTAGGGCCAATTTAGTGTTGCCAAGCAACCTATCCCCAGGTGCATGTCTTTGGAAGTGGGAGGAAGCCGGAGTACCCGGAGGGAACCCACGCATTCACGGGGAGAACATGCAAACTCCACACAGAAAGATCCCGAGCCTGGATTTGAACCCAGGACTGCAGGAACTTCGTATTGTGAGGCAGACGCACTAACCCCTCTGCCACCGTGAAGCCTACATTAGTGAATGCGATATTGTAATTTGTTCCGTAAGTAAGCTGTTACGCGCATGGCAGGACCTAGCAACTACCACATAACCGCGTGGATACAACAGAAAAACCTAGTATCTCAAGGGACCAATCGGAGCTTCTTTGTCAGTCGCCTTATTGTCTTTAATGGGACGTTTGCACGAATGGGGGCCGACGGTCAACCTGATTATGTGATATAAGGGCCAGAGGGGATATTTGGAACAGGGGTAGGGAACCTATGGCTCGCGAGCCAGATGCGGCTCTTTTGATGACTGCATCTGGCTCTCGGATAAATCTGAGCTGACATTGCTTAACATGATAAGTAATGAATAATTCCACTTGTAATAAGTGTTAAAAATAATGTTCAAAACATAAAACATTCTCATGCATTTTTAGTCCATCCATCCGTTTACTACCGCACCTGTTCAAGAAGTTGCGTTAAGAAGTTATTTATTTATTATTGGTTAGTGTTGGGATGGTCCTCCTGGGGGTTCCTCAGACCCCCAAGCACCGACATGAGAGCCCGTTTCAGGGTTACACTATTGTTTTATTTTTCAATAAGTCTCTCAGTTGCTTTCCAGCAATTGTATTGTTCTTTCGTTCTCGCTCGCGCTCCGGCTCCAGCCCCAACCCCGTCTCTCCTCCTGGCTGCTGCTTATAACAGAGCGACAGGTGATTAGGTGACACGGCGCAGGTGGGCCATCTACGTCGCTCTCGCTGATTTCGAGGCCGATCCTGGCACACCCCAGTGTGCTGCAGGCCCGCGGGCCACACCCCCTCCACAGTTAGCTTCAGAATAACAATGTTATTACAAAGAATAAGAGACTTATTATACTCTAGAAATGTTGGTCTTACTTAAAAATGCATGTGTTTAGTTGTGTTCAGTGTTAAAAAATATATTATATGGCTCTTACGGAAAGACATTTTAAAATATTTGGCTTTTTGGCTCTTTCAGCCAAAAAGGTTCCCGACCCCTGATTTGGAAGATTGGCCCAGGACGTTGCAAGCACCTTCATTAAATGTATTGTTCTTGATTCTTCCCCTCGCATACTCTTTTGGGCAGAAAACTGTGGAGGTCAAATAAAAACTGGACGCTGTACACCAGGGGTGTCAAACTCAAATACAGAGCGGGCCAAAATTTAAAACTGAACGAAGCCTCGGGCCGAGGTTGAACAAATTAATCCTTCCCAAACAAGTTTTGCATTGAATATTGACCAAGCAAGGCTTATATGACTTTATAGTGACACGCAAAATCGAGTTGGGGCGGGGTTTTGGTGGTAGCGGGGGTGTATATTGTAGCGTCCCGGAAGAGTTAGTGATGCAAGGGGTTCTGGGTATTTGTTCAGTTGTGTTTATGTTGTGTTACGGTGCGGATGTTCTCCCGAAATGTGTTTGTCATTTTTGTTTGCTGTGAGTTCACAGCGTGGCGTATATTTGTAACAATGTTAAAGATGTTTTTACGGCCACCCTCAGTGTGACCTGTATGGCTGTTGACCAAGTATGCGTTGCATTCACTTGTGTGTGTGTATGAGCCGCATATACTATGTGAGTGGGCCGGCACGCTGTTTGTATGGAGGAAAAGCGGACGTGGCGACATGTAGAGAACGCCAAAGGCAGTGCTTTTACGGCCCGCCCCCAATATTATTGTCCGGGTGGAAATCGGGAGAAATTCGGGAGGGGCACTGAACTTCGGGAGTCTCCCAGGAAAATCAGGAGGGTTGACGAGTATGAGTATTAGTGGTGAATGTGGTGTTACTGCCAGCTCTAATGTTAATTTGATATTGCCTCAAGGGCCAAATGAAATTACACGGCGGGCCAGAGTTTGACACGGCTCTTGCCCAATATGCAAATGCAGAATGGGGCCCACCCGAGATTCAATCAATCAATCAATGTTTACTTATATAGCCCTAAATCACTAGTGTCTCAAAGGGCTGCACAAACCACTACCACATCCTCGGTAGGCCCACATAAGGGCAAGGAAAACTCACACCCAGTGGGACGTCGGTGACAATGATGACTATGAGAACCTTGGAGAGGAGGAAAGCAATGGATGTCGAGCGGGTCTAACATGATACTGTGAAAGTTCAATCCATAATGGATCCAACACAGTCGCGAGAGTCCAGTCCAAAGCGGATCCAACACAGCAGCGAGAGTCCCGTTCACAGCGGAGCCAGCAGGAAACCATCCCAAGCGGAGGCGGATCAGCAGCGCAGAGATGTCCCCAGCCGATACACAGGCAAGCAGTACATGGCCACCGGATCGGACCGGACCCCCTCCACAAGGGAGAGTGGGACGTAGGAGAAAAAGAAAAGAAACGGCAGATCAACTGGTCTAAAAAGGGAGTGTATTTAAAGGCTAGAGTATACAAATGAGTTTTAAGGTGAGACTTAAATGCTTCTACTGAGGTGGAATCTCGAACTGTTACCGGGAGGGCATTCCAGAGTACTGGAGCCCGAACGGAAAACGCTCTATAGCCCGCAGACTTTTTTTGGGCTTTGGGAATCACTAATAAGCCGGAGTCCCTTTGAACGCAGATTTCTTGCCGGGACATACGGTACAATACAATCGGCAAGATAGGCTGGAGCTAGACCGTGTAGTATTTTATACGTAAGTAGTAAAACCTTAAAGTCACATCTTAAGTGCACAGGATTGTGATAAAATATCTGGAGAAAGGGCACACGTTCATGAGGTCAGATTCAATCCATGGCTCGATCGGCAAGAAAATGAAAGCTCAAGGAAACATCTATACGTTTGATGACTTAGTAGATCTTTGTAAGACAGCATCAAGGTGGATTGGTTTTCCTTTGTTTTCTCCAAATCAGCTACAAGTGAGTTACTAGGTTTTGCCGTTGGACGGGAGAGATGTGGTCCGGCCAAAGTCTGTCTGCCTCCGAGAAGACCGACTGGACCCAAAAACAGTTTCTCGAGACGGGAGAAGTGAAGCGTGACAGCAGGGAGAGGGAGAGGAGGTATAGGCACATCTCCTTAGGTGAACAACACACTGATCTTCGGTGACAGTTCCCTAAGAGGTGAGTCACTTCCCCGGTCCCGATTCCTCCTCCTCCTCGCCCCGCATGCGAGCATAAGTTTTGACGGCCTTTTCTACCGCCTCCGAGGGATTCAAAATATCAGAAACTCCAAACGGGAAGAATTCCCAGGGGTTGTCCGGCTTTGATGAATTACCTCACATGCTCCCGTAATTTGCAGCGCGCCGTTAATTAAGTGTTTTCATTAGTTAAATGCCGACACTGATTGAAGAGCGGCTCGGCAATAAATCTTTCTTTGAAGACGTGATCATGTTGCGCTGACCTCCGGGGGGCTACTTGCACAGCAGGCAACATCACGTTGCGGTCAAGCGGCGCGTGCTGTAAAACGGGCTTCGTGGAAGGAAAGGCTGGATTGTTGGGTGAAAAGTAGGGATGTCCGATAATCATACTTGCCAATTTGAGACCTCTGATTTCAGGAGGTGGGGGGTGTGGTCGGGGGTGTTGGGGAGGCGTGGTTGGGGCTGGGGGCGTGGTTAAGAGGGGTGGCGTATAATTCCATTGCTGGTTTTGCGAACGGAGGAGCATGTTCGGCAGCGCACAATCACAGAGTACCTAAAAACAGACACAGTGTGTCGACCGAAAAGGGAGAACGGACGCATTTTGTATTAAAAACTAAAAATAAAGGTGAAGTTATAACACTGAAACTACCTCAGGTAGAGGTGTTTTAAGACATGGGTGTCAAATTTGGCCCACCGTGTAATTTCATTTGGCCCTTGAGGCAATATCAAATTAACATTAGAGCTGGCAGTAACACCACATTCACCACTAATACTCATACTCGTCAACCCTCCCGATTTTCCTGGGAGACTCCCGAAGTTCAGTGCCCCTCCCGAATTTCTCCCGATTTCCACCCGGACTATAATATTGGGGGCGGGCCGTAGAAGCACTGCCTTTGGCGTTCTCTACATGTCGCCACGTCCGCTTTTCCTCCATACAAACAGCGTGCCGGCCCACTCACATAATATATGCGGCTCATACACACGCACACAAGTGTATGCAAGGCATACTTGGTCAACAGCCATACAGGTCACACTGAGGGTGGCCGTATAAACAACTTTAACACTGTTACAAATATACGCCACGCTGTGAACCCACAGCAAACAAGAATGACAAACTCATTTCGGGAGAACATCCGCACCGTAACACAACATAAACACTTTGCATCACTAACTCTTCCGGGACGCTACAATATACACCCCCGCTACCACCAAACCCCGCCCCAACTCAAACCCGCCGCCGAAAAGAGGCATTTAATGTGTATTTTTATTCTATTTGATATGCCGTTGATATTTTTTAATTATTATTATTTTAAACTCGATTTTGCATGTCACTATAAAGTTATATAAGCCCTGCTTGGTCAATATTCAATGCAAAACTTGTTTGGGTCCCTATTAAAGGATTAATTTGTTCAACCTTGGCCCGTGGTTTTGTTTAGTTTTAAATTTTGGCCCGCTCTGTATTTGAGTTTGACACCCCTGCTTTAAGACATGGCTGGCTAACTAGCGGCGAACGTACATTCGCAGTCAGCAGTGCTGTTGCTACTTCTAAATCACTAATCCTCGCCTCCATGGCGACAAACAAAATAAGTTTATTCACAAGTATCATCCATGCAGGACGAGGAATAGCTAAGCACGCTTCACTACATACAGTAGACCAGGGGTGCCCATTACGTCGATCGCGAGCTGCCAGTCGACCGCGGGGGGTGTGTCAGTCGATCTCCAGCCAGGCTTTTAAAAAAAAATAGACCTAAAAATGAGTGATCATCAATCTTCACCAAGACGTCACTTAAATGACATTCACGGTACCGGAGGGTCTTGTGAGATGACGCTGGCTGCTGCAAGATCATTATTATGAAAATATGACCGAGAGGAAGGCGAGAAACACTTTTTATTTCAACAGACTCTCGCGCCGTACCTTTTGTCAAAACTCTAAAGGCCGACTGCACATTTCCTATCTTCACAATAAAAGCCCTGCTTCATGCTGCCTGCGCTAACTAAATACAGAGTCTCGGAAAACTGGCGTGCACAAGCGATCCCTCAGAAAGCTGGCGTGCACATCACTTGTGCACGCCAGCTTTCCGAGACTCTTATTTTGTTAGCGCAGGCAGCATGAAGCAGGGCTTTTATTGTGAAGATAGGTAATGTGCAGTCGGCCTTTAGAGTTTTGACGGAAGGGACGGCGCGAAAGTCTGTTGAAATAAAAAGTGTTTCTCGCCTTCCTCTCTGTCATTTTTTCATAATAATGAACTGGCAGCAGCCAGCGTCATCTCACAAGACCCTCGGGTGCCGTGAATGTCAATCAAACAAGCTACGGAATTTGCCGCCAATGTTTTTCTTGTAAAGTGTATGGAAGCTGGATGAATTAGATGCTAAAATCCAACCACTTTCATGTGGTATTGTACAGAAAGGACAACTTTTTTTTCTCCTCCATTTGAAAATGTGGGCGTTATCATCATTACTGTCTGATTCCAATCAATGCAAGTCATCAGAATCAGGTAATACACCAACATATATTCTTGTCTTTGTGAAAGAAAGACATCTATATGTGTTACACATGCTTGTATTATCATTAAACACATTTAACTTGTTTACAAAAATGTCTCTTTCATAAATAAATAAATATAAATGATATATATAAATGAGGTAGATCCCCTCGAGTTGGTCAATTGAAAAGTAGCTCGCCTGCAGAAAAAGTGTGGGCAATTTGTTCAACCTTGGCCCGTGGCTTTGTTCCGTTTAAAATTTTGGCCCACTCTGTATTTGAGTTTGACACCCCTTACCTACATCAACTATATGATTTGCCTGAGAAGCTGGACAGGACAAAAAAATAAATACATTAATTGACATATTGAAATACATGCAGTGCAGACAACAATTCTACAGTTATGTTCTAACCTCCAACTCTAAAGGAGCGGACGTAAATGGAATGCCCAATGTGGTTGTTGTGGCGTCAAAGTAAAATTTACTCCTTTGATTGGAAAAAAATGGAAATAAACAAACGTTACAGGAACTGATGGAAAGCCACCTCAGGTGTATTCGTAACATTGGGTATACAGTGTCGTTGTTGACGTTTGTTTAAAGGAAGAAAAGATCGTAACGATCACGATACAAACACAGGACCCCGTTGTTTATTAATGAGTCCATCAGTTTGTTTTGAACAGTGTCTGCACAACCTTGTGTGCACAGAATACACGAGGGTGCTGAAATAGACCTGCTGTATATTTTATGTGCTGCAGGTTATGTTATACTTTATGCTTGTGTGAGATGTGGTGTTGGCCACAGAATGGCATCACATTGCTCTTCAAAAACTCCCCTTTATAAAGAGATCCTGCACACAGGTGGATGTGTTTGTTGTCCTTTGTCATTTAGCTTCTCGTGACTTCAATATTTTAAGATATTCTAATTTAAAAATGGGAAAAAAAATAGTTTTTACAACATGGGTGTCAAACTCTGGCCGGCGGAAAACAAGAGAACTGCCCTCATGACTAATTGTACTTGGAACGCCCCGTTTTCACCGCCAGACTCGATATGCCGCCCGCTCTTGGCGTGGTGTCGTCTACAGAGCTGGAGCCCATTTCGCGGCACAGACAGTGTGGATAAGGACACGTAAAACTGTTTTATAATCACTTTCCTGCATATTTTTGTCACAGTGGTCCATGATTACTTCAAAATTCAATCAATCAATCAATCAATGTTTATTTATATAGCCCCAAATCACAAATGTCTCAAAGGACTGCACAAATCATTACGACTACAACATCCTCGGAAGAACCCACAAAAGGGCAAGGAAAACTCACACCCAGTGGGCAGGGAGAATTCACATCCAGTGGGACGCCAGTGACAATGCTGACTATGAGAAACCTTGGAGAGGACCTCAGATGTGGGCAACCCCCCCTCTAGGGGACCGAAAGGAATGGATGTCGAGCGGGTCCAACATGATACTGTGAAAGTTCAATCCATAGTGGCTCCAACACAGCCGCGAGAGTTCAGTTCAAAGCGGATCCAAGACAGCAGCGAGAGTCCCGTCCACAGGAGACCATCTCAAGCGGAGGCGGATCAGCAGCGTAGAGATGTCCCCAACCGATACAGGCGAGCGGTCCATCCTGGGTCCCGACGAGCGGTCCATCCTGGGTCTCGACCTAGTACTTCATCCATGGTCATCGGACCGGACCCCCTCCACAAGGGAGGGGGGGGACATAGGAGAAAGAAAAGAAGCGGCAGATCAACTGGTCTAAAAAGGAGGTCTATTTAAAGGCTAGAGTATACAGATGAGTTTTAAGGTGAGACTTAAATGCTTCTACTGAGGTGGCATCTCGAACTGTTACCGGGAGGGCATTCCAGAGTACTGGAGCCCGAACGGAAAACGCTCTATAGCCCGCAGACTTCTTTTGGGCTCTGGGAATCACTAATAAGCCGGTGTCTTTTGAACGCAGATTTGTATGGTACAATACAATCGGCAAGATAGGATGGAGCCAGACCGTGTAGTATTTTATACGTAAGTAGTAAAACCTTAAAGTCACATCTTAAGTGCACAGGAAGCCAGTGCAGGTGAGCCAGTACAGGCGTAATGTGATCAAACTTTCTTGTTCTTGTCAAAAGTCTAGCAGCCGCATTTTGTACCAACTGTAATCTTTTAATGCTAGACATGGGGAAACCCGAAAATAATACGTTACAGTAATCGAGACGAGACGTAACAAACGCATGGATAATGATCTCGGGGTCTTTAGTGGAGAAAATGGAGCGAATTTTAGCGATATTACGGGGATGAAAGAAGGCCGTTTTAGTAACGCTTTTAATGATTTGCAAATCATTGTATTCAGTTTTTACATACGACTCACGCAACGTGCCAACTTCTCTGGTTTTGAGTTTTATGTAATGATCATCGTGGTTAACAAATCATCTCATGTGGTATTGAATTCTACGCTAGTTTGGAAACATGGCGTTTTTTGAAAGACAGCTCTGACTCAAAGACTTTGCAATTGGATTCTACCAATGAAGAAGCTGAAGAAGGCCAGTAGATGCCCAATCGAAGACTTAAACCGTACTGTTTCAAGCCTGAAGCCGAGGCTGAGAAAGGGGAGGCCATTTCTCACCGAGCTGAATATTACCATGCTCTTTCAGCATTTCTTCAATCATAGTAGCGGTCTTTTGTCCCCTCGAGGCGGCTCCTGATTTTGAGGTTCACATTTGGTTTGAGTCTTTGACATTTCTTCCATGCAAACTCGGACCAAAAACTTCTTCTTTGAAGTCAGAATCATTAAAATAATCGCTGCATATTACAGATATTGCAAGCCAGATGTTTGTTAGTGTTGGGGTGCCCACTTTCTCAGCGTTGCTACGCAACCTTATGTATAAATTTATGTGTAGGGCATCTGAGTCTGAAAAGGACATAATCACTGTGTTAACGAACCCTGGCTGCAGTTCTGTTAGATACTCATCTGGACTGTGGAACCATTGGCACACATGCTTTGTATGTTAGAAACTGACATTTGGGCTTTATGTTTCTTTTTATTGTTTTGTTTTTTAATGTTTTAGTGTTTTGTTTTTAATGTTTTGCATTGTGGTTTTTTTTATATGTTTAATGGATCTTAAGGTCTGCAATAAAGATCGATGATGACACCCTTGACCCTTGGTTTGTCCCATTCTGGGTGAGTCCATTTAACTGGACAGGTCAAATACTTTACTCATATTCCCATCATTTATGTTGGCCGACTGTTTCCTTAGCTGTATTGCAACAACCTGCAACGATGCGTCCGGCGGACATATTTGATCATTTCTTCAAATTCTGCAAAAAAATATAGTGATTCGGGATGAAGATGCTTAAAGGGGAACATTATCACAATTTCAAAAGGGTTAAAAACAATGAAAATCAGTTCCCAGTGGCTTGTTGTATTTTTTTTTCAAAATTTTACCGGTCCCCGAATATCCCTAAAAAAAGCTTTAAAGTGCTTGATTTTCGCTATTTGCGATGCGACTGTCCATTTCCCCTGTGACGTCATACAGTGCTGCCAATGTAAACAAAACAATGGCGAATAGCAGAGCAAGATACAGCGACATTAGCTCGGATTCAGACTCGGATTTCAGCGGCTTAAGCGATTCAACAGATTACGCATGTATTGAAACAGATGGTTGGAGTATGAAAGTATTGAAGAAGAAACTGAAGCTATTGAGCGAATAGCTATTGACGCTATTCATAGCCATAGCATGGCCGAATAGCTGCGTTAGCATCGCCGGTAAAATGTGCGGACCAAACGATCAGGACTTTCGCATCTTGTGACACTGGAGCAACTTAAATCCGTCGATTGATAAGTGTTTTTTTCGCATTAAATGTGGGTGGAAAGAAACGTAATATAGTTGCAAATGCATTTGCAGGTTATCCATACATCTCTGTGCCATGTCTGCTTTAGCACCGCCGGTAAATAGCATGTTAGCATCGATTAGCATAGCATGTTAGCATCGATTAGCTGGCAGTCAACATCAACAAAACTCACCTTTGTGATTTCTGTGACTTTATCGTTGCAAATGTATCTGCAGGTTATCCATACATCTCTGTGCCATGTCTGCTTTAGCACCGCCTGTAAATAGCATGTTAGCATCGATTAGCATAGCATGTTAGCATCGATTAGCTGGTAGTCAAAATCAACAAAACTCACCTTTGTGATTTCTGTGACTTTATCGTTGCAAATGCATCTACAGGTTATCCATACATCTCTGTGCCATGTCTGCTTTAGCACCGCCGGTAAATAGCATGTTAGGGTCGATTAGCGTAGCATGTTAGCATCGATTAGCTGGCAGTCACGCCGCGACCAAATATTTCTGATTAGCACATAAGTCAACATCAACAAAACTCACCTTTGTGATTTTGTTGACTTTATCATTGCAAATGCATCTGCAGGTTATCCATACATCTCTGTGCCATGTCTGTCATCGCCGGTAAAATGTGGAGACACTCCGGCACATTCAATGGGGGTCTGGCGGCAGACACTTTTGCATCTTCGGGCCAGTGGTGCAACTTGAATCCCTCCCTGTTAGTGTTGTTACACCCTCCGACAACACACAGACGAGGCATGATGTCTCCAAGGTTCCAAAAAATAGTCGAAAAAACGGAAAATAACAGAGCTGAGACCCGGTGTTTGTAATGCGTTGAAAATGAAAATGGCGGGTGTGTTACCTCGGCGACGTCACATTCTGATGTCATTGCCTCCAGAGCGATAAACAGAAAGGTGTTTAATTCGCCAAAATTCACCCATTTAGAGTTCGGAATTCGGTTCAAAAAATACATGGTCTTTTTTCTGCACCATCAAGGTATATATTGACGCTTACATAGGTCTGGTGATAATGTTCCCCTTTAAAAAGTACATGCAACTTAATATAAAAGTTCTAGGCTGATGCAGACCCGCCCAATATTGGAGCTAAAAGCGGGCGAAAAATCACTCCAGTGTTTATTTTTGTTACCTGTAGACATCATGCACAGGTCCAGACATATGATACATACTTAGAAGAAATGTTGTGTAAATGAGTCATTGCAGTATTTGAGGCACAATAAAAAAAAATCTAAAAGCATTATTTTCTGTTTTTCATTATAGAATAGCTTTATCAGCCTGCTTAAGCTGCCCATTCAATATTGCCGGTAAACACGCCGTGGCTGTTTGTCATATTTACTATCGTGGGCGGTCAGCTTTACTGGCCAGGATGCTGTTTAATGAGCAGCAGTTTCCATTTTTAGTCCTTTAGACAAGAATGCTTCCATTCCGAAAACGACGTCGAGGGCTCTTGACGGGTGCGAAACAACAGCAAAAGCCTCGATTTTGCCTTAAAGGGGAACATTATCACCAAACCTATGCAAGCGTCAATATATACCTTGATGGTGCAGAAAAAAAGACCATGTATTTTTTTAACCGATTTCCGAACTCTAAATGGGTGAATTTTGGCAAATTAAACGTCTTTCTGTTTATCGGTCTTTTAGCGATGACGTCAGAACGTGACGTCACCGAGGTAACACACCCGCCATTTTCATTTTCACATTACAAACACCGGGGTCCCAGCTCTGTTATTTTCCGTTTTTTCGACTATTTTTTGGAACCTTGGAGACATCATGTGTTGTCGGAGGGTGTAACAACACTAACAGGGAGGGATTCAAGTTGCACCACTGGCAAGAAATCTTCCGCCAGACCCCCATTAAATGTGCCGGACTGTCTGCACATTTTACCGGCAGTGCTAAGACAGACATGGCACAGAGATGTATGGATAACCTGCAGATGCATTTGCAACGATTAAGTCAACGAAATCACAAAGGTGAGTTTTGTTGATGTTGTTGACTTATGTGCTAATCAGACATATTTGGTCACGGCGTGACTGCCAGCTAATCTATGCTAACATGCTACGCTAATCGATGCTAACATGCTATTTACACTAGCTGTATGTACATTTGAAACTAGATACCCACATTTAATGCGAAACAAACACTTACCAATCGACGGATCTAAGTTGCTCCAGTGTCACAAGATGCGAAAGTCCTGATCGTTTGGTCCGCACATTTTACCGGCGATGCTAATAAGGCAGCCATGCTATGGGCCACTTCATTAGGTACACCAACGCTTTGGCCGAATAGCGTCAATAGCTTCAGTTTCTTCTTCAATTTCGTTTTCGCTATCTGCCTCCATACTCCGACCATCTGTTTCAATACATGCGTAATCCGTTGAATCGCTTAAGCCGCTGAAATCCGAGTCTGAATCCGAGCTAATGTCGCTATATCTTGCTGTGGTAACCGCCATGTTGTTTGTATTGGCAGCCCTGTATGACGTCACAGGGAAATGGATAGTGGTTTCGAAGATAGCGAAAATAAGGCACTTTAAAGCTTTATTTAGGGATATTCCGGGACCGGTAAAATTTTGAGAAAAAATTCAAAAAATACAACAAGCCACTGGGAACTGATTTTTATCGTTTTTAACCCTTTTGAAATTGTGATAATGTTCCCCTTTAAGAGACTTTTTTTCTCAAAGCACAGAGCCAGGAATTTTCATCAGCCGGCACGTCATCTCACGAAAAAAAGGTTGTTGTGTCCGTAGAGCGTGCAGCACCGACCTGCAGGGTTACCATGTTGGCGCCTTCCCTTGCAATACCCTCCGCATTTCCATGAAGAAGTCTGCCAAGGTCATAAACATGTAGTGCATGTATATTCATATCAATGTTTTAGAATTCATGCCAGATGCTGCTGTGGCTGCGTTTTTTTTTTTTTTGTGTGTGTTTTTTTTCTCGTCGGTGTGAAAATAAGCTCTGTTAATGGCTTATGCTTGGCTGCCACAAACACTGTCACACACCTGCCCACCCACCTGGATGCACTTTAATGACTGTCATTGTGCTAATGCAAAGCTGCTAACTTTTTTTTCACCCCCTTCTCTTTATCTGTCGGTGTGTCACGGCAAACAGAAATATAGAATTCATTTTTTAAAAAAAAGAGTATTCGCCGCGGCTTATTTTTCATAGATTTCACAGTCTGTCCCAATGCAAGTGTAGAAAATTACACACTTTTGCTACCCTCCAGATTGCTGTTTTTGGAGCTTTTACATCCACAGTTCAGCTGTGACACTATTTGACTGCTAAGTCGTTCTTATTTCCGTTAGAATGATTCTCCCTTTTGGAAACTATGTGAATTAACTGATTCCAGGCTCAAATCATTGCCATCATTAAACATTTATAACAGAAAGTGTATGTCTAACTGTCTTACAATTATAACGAGCATGTAGTTAAAAGTTAAAGTACCAATGATAGTCACACACACACACTAAGTGTGGAGAAATTTGTCCTTTGTAATCGACCCATCCCCTGGTTCACCCCCTGGGAGGTGAGGAGAGCAGTGAGCAGCAGCAGTGGCCACGCCCGGGAATAATTTTTGGTGATTTAACCCCCAATTCCAACCCTTGATGCTGAGTGTCAAGCAAGGAGGTAGCGGGTCCCATTTTTATAGTCTTTGGTATGACTCGGCCGGGGTTTGAACTCACAACTTTAAGATCTCATGGAAGACAGTCTAACCACTAGGCCCCTGATAACACTGTAACAACGACTTAATTGAGAGTTATTCAGTCAGGGTGGGGTTAAGGTTCGAGGGTTAGGGTTACAGGGAGAATAAGGCATTAATAAGTACTCAATAATCAATCAATCAATGATTATTTATATAGCCCTAAATCACTAGTGTCTCAAAGGGCTGCACAAACCACAACACAAACCACTACGACATCCTCGGTAGGGCCCACATAAGGGCAAGGAAAACTCACACCCAGTGGGACGTCGGTGACAATGATGACTATGAGAAACCTTGGAGAGGACCGCAGATTCTTTACCGAGCTGCCTTGTTTAATTGTTTGGTTGTCAACTGTTAAAGTTGTATTATTAAATAGAGGTCGGTGTCTAGCAAGACCGATAATCAGCATTTTCGTTACTGACTAATTAAGAGCCAATATGTTACTAATTTGCATGTTAATAAGCAACTAATTAATGTTGAATGTGTTCCCCATACTAAAGTGTTACCCAATACTTCTGAAATATTGGGGTAAGTACGATTAAGGGATGTGGGGTTGTTGTCAGGTTCAAACAATGATGACATCTATTAAACAGACAAGAAGCAAGGAATCATGCAGAGACAGAGTTCAATTTAGCTCAAGTAGAGAATGCATGGAGCTGCACACTCAGTCACAGTCTCGCCCTACGCTCTGAGGTACAGCACCTCTTTTTATTCAGGAGTTACCCAGTCAACATCACTGAGGCCGCCTCTAAAAGCAGTGGTCCAGTAGGTCCAGTACGCACAATATGTGACGGATTGTACTGGGGGCCCTGTGATTTTGCCTTGTCTTTGCTTCGTTTGAGTGCTGTCGCCTTATATGCGTTGAGGTCCTTGAAGTCTTTGGCTGTTAGCGGGCTAAAACAAAGATAACATCTGCGGTTGAGGCCACCGCTCAGACAATAAGTTTTGTCCTTGCACAGATAGGAAAATTACAGCTTGAGCACAATAGCTAATAACTATAGCAACTAGAGATGCGCGGTTTGCGGTCTCATCCGCGGAGTCCACGGATAAACCACGGGTCGGGCGGGTGACATGAAGAAAAAATTGATTTTAATTAGATCCGGGTGGGTGGTGGTTGAACCATCCGGAAATATCTGATATACATGGTTCTGGGATCGGTATCCTTTGCCATTAAAAGAGCCATTTAGGACCCGTATCACTAAGCGAAGAAGACAATAGGAGACGCTAATATTCTCTAGAATGGCTGCCGGCAGTCACCCAGATAATAAGTATTAGGGCGTGCTATGAAGCCATTGACTTTGTCACCTTCTACAACATGTACGATCTGCTTGTCAATCCAGCATCATGTTGTGTGTGGCTTATGTGGCAACACGCACACGACTGCAAGGCATACTGGGTGACACAGAGTACACTAATGGTTGTGATATAAACAATTTTAACACTCTTAGTAATATGCGCCACGCTGTGAAGCCACACCAAACAAGATTGACAAACACATTTCGGGAGAACATCCTCCCAGTAACACAACATAAACGCAACAAAACAAATACCCAGAATCCTTTGTATCCATTGCAATTCCCCCCCGTGCGTTGGTATGGTGGGCGGGGTTGCTGCTAGCGGGGTGTATAAAATAGTGTAAAATATATTCAGGACCTGTCACGGATACAAAGGATTCTGGGTATTTGTTGTGTTGCGTTTATGTTGTGTTACTGTGAGGATGTTCTCCCGAAATGTATTTGTCAATCTTGTTAGGTGTGGCTTCACAGCGTGGCGCATGTTAGTAAGTGTTAAAGTTGTTTATTTCACGACCATCAGTGTACTCTGTGTCACCCAGTATGCCTTTCAATCTTGTACGTGTGATTGCAGAAGCTGCACACAACATGTTGCCGGACTAACAATCGGTTTGTACATGTTGTTGAAGGTTTCTAAGGCAATGGCCTCACAGCACGCCCATATTCTTGTCATCAGGATGAAAGCCAAATGGATATTTGCGAGAACGTTTGCAGCTCCAATTGTCTTCATTACTCTGTGAAACGGGTTTAAATAGTTCTGTGAGTGGTAAAGGTGGCCGATCTCTGATGTATTTCAGCCGGCGGGTGGCGGGCGGATGCGGTTCTGATAAATTATTGGTTCTGGTGGATGGCGGGTGGATGATGACTTTGGTGATGCGGTTGCGGATGATATAATTGCCTATCCGCGCATCTCTAATAGCAACAGACTTTAAGCATATTAGAGTTATGTGATGACTTAAACATAAGTATTCTAACAGTTGTTCATGCCTGAACCATACACACGCCTCGCAGCAGTGCTCAACCTAATCAACCAGATGCCTGCAACCAAGTAGAAGAGTCACACAGGAACCTGGAGGAAGTGTCACAGGCAAGTCACGAAAACCAGAATAAAAAAGACTTGTAAATACGACGTAGCAGACGTAGTCCGTGGGTATATATTGGGGTGATTATATTCAGAATGCCGGTGCCAGCAACTCATCCAGTTGTTTGTGCACATAAATATATACACTATATTGCCAAAAGTATTTGGCCACCTGCCTTGCCTCACGTATGAACTTGAAATGCCATCCCATTCCTAACCCATAGGGTTCAATATAATGTTGGTTCACCTAAGGGGCCAAGCCCAACTCCTGAAAAATAACCCTGCACCATATTTCCTCCTCCACCAAATTTCACACTCGGCCCAATGCAGTCCGAAAAGTACCGTTCTCATGGCAAACTCCAAACTTAGACTCGTCCACCAGATTGCCAGATTAAAAAGCGTGATTCATCACTCCAGACAACGTGTCTCCACTGCTCTAGAGTCCAGTGGCGACGTGCTTTACACCACTGCATTGGACTTGGTGATGTATGGCTTAGATGCAGCTGCTCGGCCATGGAAACCCATTGCATAAGGCTCTCTGCGTACTGTACGTGGGCTAATTGGAAGGTCACATGAAGTTTGGAGCTCTGTAGCAACTGACTGTGTAGGGACTCTTTGCTTGCTTGATTGACATTCACGGTACCGGAGGGTCTTGTGAGATGACGCTGGCTGCTGCAAGATCATTATTATGAAAAAATGACCGAGAGGAAGGCGAGAAACACTTTTTATTTCAACAGACTCTCGCGCCGTACCTTCCGTCAAAACTCTAAAGGCCGACTGCACATTTCCTATCTTCACAATAAAAGCCCTGCTTCATGCTGCCTGCGCTAACTAAATACAGAGTCTCGGAAAACTGGCCTGCACAAGCGATCCCTCAGAAAGCACAAGTGATGTGCACGCCAGCTTTCCGAGACTCTTATTTTGTTAGCGCAGGCAGCATGAAGCAGGGCTTTTATTGTGAAGATAGGAAATGTGCAGTCGGCCTTTAGAGTTTTGACGGAAGGGACGGGGCGAAAGTCTGTTGAAATAAAAAGTGTTTCTCGCCTTCCTCTCTGTCATTTTTTCATAATAATGAACTGGCAGCAGCCAGCGTCATCTCACAAGACCCTCGGGTGCCGTGAATGTCAATCAAGCAAGCTACGGAATTTGCCGCCAATCTTTTTCTTGTAAAGTGTATGGAAGCTGGATGAATTAGATGCCAAAAACCAACCACTTTCATGTGGTATTGTACAGAAAGGACAACTTTTTTTCTCCTCCATTTGAAAATGTGGGCGTTATCATCATTACTGTCTGATTCCAATCAATGCAAGTCATCAGAATCAGGTAATACACCAACTTATATTCTTGTCTTCGTGAAAGAAAGACATCTATATGTGTTACACATGCTTGTATTATCATTAAACACATTTAACTTGTTTACAAAAATGTCTCTCATAAATAAATAAATATAAATGATATATATAAATGAGGTAGATCCCCTCGAGTTGGTCAATTGAAAAGTAGCTCGCCTGCAGAAAAAGTGTGGGCACCCCTGGTCTACACCATGTAACTTTTAGGTTATGGCAGCTCTAACTCTGCACCTACTGAGCTATACCCGTTCCATACCATAAATGCCATAGCATCTCATTATGCAGAACGTGTTCAGTCATATGTGGACCATATGGTGCACATCCCGGGTCTCTCAAGCAACTGAAGCGGAACAAATGGATCCCATCGGCAGATATTCTAATAATACATTTCCACCTCTTCTCTGCGAAAAAAAAAAAAAAATCACACATGGAAAGAAAGCAGATAATGAACATATTGCATGTTCCGGTTTAAGTGTAATTACTGTACCTCTGGAGGGAAACTGTTTTTAGACGGTTCATCAATAAGGGGTGCTGAAAAAAATAAACTGACATCGGTGAATAATAATTCTTAATCATCCAAATTTAAAGGCCTACTGAAATGAGATTTTCTTATTTAAACGGGGATAGCAGGTCCATTCTATGTGTCATACTTGATCATTTCGCCATATTGCCATATTTTTGCTGAAAACGGATTTAGTAGAGAACATCCACGATAAAGTTCGCAACTTTTGGTCGCTGATAAAAAAGCCTTTCCTGTACCGGAAGTAGTAGTTGTGGAGCTTCTCACATCCTCATATTGTTTACAATCATGGCCACCAGCAGCTAGAGCGATTCGGACCGAGAAAGCGACAATTTCCCCATTAATTTGAGCAAGGATGAAAGATTTGTGGAGGAGGATAATGAAAGTGAAGGACTAGAAAAAAATAAAAAATTAAAAGGCGAGGGCAGTGAGGGCGATTCGGATGTTATTAGACACATTTACTAGGATAATTGTGGAAAATCCATCCATCCATCCATTTTATAACGCTTATTCCCTTTTGGGGTCGCGGGGGGCGCTGGCGCCTATCTCAGCTACAATCGGGCGGAAGGCGGGGTACACCCTGGACAAGTCGCCACATCATCGCAGGGCCAACACAGATAGACAGACAACATTCACACTCACATTCACACGCTAGGGCCAATTTAGTGTTGCCAATCAACCTATCCCCAGGTGCATGTCTTTGGAAGTGGGAGGAAGCCGGAGTACCCGGAGGGAACCCACGCATTCACGGGGAGAACATGCAAACTCCACACAGAAAGATCCCGAGCCTGGATTTGAACCCAAGACTGCAGGACCTTCGTATTGTGAGGCAGACGCACTAACCCCTCTGCCACCGTGAAGCCCTGTGGAAAATCCCTTATCTGCCTATTGTGTTTTAGTGAGATTATATAGTACCTGAAAGTCGGAGGGGTGTGGCCACGGGTGTAGTGACCGCCAGTGTCTCTGAGGGAAGCCACGCAGCTGTAGCAGGACGCAAGCTCCGCTGATGTCTCCGGTAAGAGCCGACTTATTACCACATTTTACTTCTCTATCTTTTTTTTTTCAACCAAAAATGCTTTGCTCTGATAAGGGGGTACTTGAATTAAAAACATTTTCACAGGGGGCACGTCTCTGAAAAAAGGTTGAGAACCACTGCTCTAAAAGCCGTAGATGTTATTGTCATATATGCATGCACAGTAGATGGCAGTATTATCCTGTTTAAGAGTGTTACCACATTGTTGTTTACGGCAAACGAACTGCTTTACGGTAGACGGAAACGTGACTGCTGTGGTTGTGTGTTGTTGCCGCGCTGGGAGGACGTTAATGAGACTGCCTAACAATAAACCCACATAAATGGGTTGTACTTGTATAGCGCTTTTCTACCTTCAAGGTACTCAAAGCGCTTTGACACTACTTCCACATTTACCCATTCACACACACATTCACACACTGATGGAGGGAGCTGCCATGCAAGGCGCCAACCAGCACCCATCAGGAGCAAGGGTGAAGTGTCTTGCTCAGGACACTACAGATGTGACGAGGTTGGTACTAGGTGGGGATTGAACCAGGGACCCTCGGGTTGCGCACGGCCGTCCCAAAAGGGGGATTTAAGAGGTGTGTGTTTGTGAGGGGGGGCGGGGGGTCAAAATAGATTACACTATATTTCCGTTTTAGACCAGCCAGAAGCCTAAAACAAGAAAGGAAGTACAGTAGTCAACAGCTTTGAAACCAGGTCTGCAGCAGGTTCTCCCCCAACAACATTTGTCCTGCACAATCCGAGCCCTCCTTAGCGGAAGAAGGCCACCGAGCACCGACACGAGAACCTGTTTGAGGGTTACAATATTGTTTTATTTTTCAATTAGTCTCTCAGTTGCTTTCTCGCGCTCTGGCTCCAGCCCCAGCCCCAACCCCAACCCCGTCTCTCCTCCTGGCTGCTGCTTATAACAGAGCGACAGATGATTAGCGAACAAGGCCCAGGTGGGCCGTCTACACAACTGTCGCTGATTTCAAGGCCGATCCTGGCAACACCCCGCTTCGCTGCAGGCCCGCAGGCCACGCCCCCTCCACATTTAGCTTCAGAGTAACAATTTTATTAGAGACCTATTATACTCTAGAAATGTTGGTCTTACTTAAAAATGCACGTGTTTAGTTGTGTTCAGTGTTAAAAAAATATTATATGGCTCTTAAAGGGGAACATTATCACAATTTCAAAAGGGTTAAAAACAATAAAAATCAGTTCCCAGTGGCTTGTTGTATTTTTTGAATTTTTTTTCAAAATTTTACCGGTCTCGGAATATCCCTAAATAAAGCTTTAAAGTGCCTTATTTTCGGCCCTCTGCGAAGACACTGGCCATTTCCCTGTGACGTCACACAGTGCTGCCAATGTAAACAAACAATGGGAATACCACAGCAAGATATAGCGACATTAGCTCGGATTCAAACTCGGATTTCAGCGATTTAAGCGATTCAACAGATTACGCATGTATTGAAACAGATGGTTGGAGTATGAAAGTATTGATGAAGAAACTGAAGCTATTGAGCGAATAGCTAATGACGCTATTCATAGCCATAGCATGGCCGAATATCTGCGTTAGCATCGCCGGTAAAATGTGCGGACCAAACGATCAGGACTTTCGCATCTTGTGACACTGGAGTAACTTAAATCCGTCAATTGGTAAGTGTTTTTTTCGCATTAAATGTGGATGGAAGGAAACGTAATATAGTTGCAAATGCATCTGCAGGTTATCCATACATCTCTGTGCCATGTCTGCTTTAGCACCGCCGGTAAATAGCATGTTAGCATCAATTAGCGTAGCATGTTAGCATCGATTAGCTGGCAGTCAACATCAACAAAACTCACCTTTGTGATTTCGTTGACTATCGTTGCAAATGCATCTGCAGGTTATCCATACATCTCTGTTCCATGTCTGTCTTAGAATCGCCGGTCAAATGTATAGACACTCCGGTACATTCAATGGGGGTCTGGCGGTAGACACTTTTGCATCTTCGGGCCAGTGGTGCAACTTGAATCCCTCCCTGTTAGTGTTGTTACACCCTCCGACAACACACCGACGAGGCATGATGTCTCCAAGGTTCCAAAAAATAGTCAAAAAAACGGAAAATACCAGAGCTGAGACCCGGTGTTTGTAATGTGAAAATGAAAATGGCGGCTGTGTTACCTCGGCGACGTCACATTCTGACGTCATCGCCTCCAGCGCGATAAACAGAAAGGCGTTTAATTCGCCAAAATTCACCCATTTAGAGTTCGGAAATCGGTTAAAAAAATAGATGGTCTTTTTTCTGCACCATCAAGGTATATATTGACGCTTACATAGGTCTGCTGATAATGTTCCCCTTTTAAGTAAATACATTCTAAAATATTGGCTTCTTGGCTCTTTCAGTCAAAAAGGTTCCCGACCCCTGGTTTAATGCATCTTCAAATTCGGATCGTCAGGCCGTTAAGGTAATAAATGGAAGTGAGGTCATTTCCTCTCCTGAAATGCAAATCTATTGACAGCAGCAGCGAGGATAATCTACAAGCCTCCGTCGGTAATGGCTTCTGGTCACCGTGATAAGTCCTGATGGTGTGGATCAGCTCTATCTTCTGTCTCATTTGTTCCTGTCTAAACGAGATAGGCCCGCTATCCGCTGGCAGGTGTCCTGCAGCGACAAGGTAACGATACGATAGACTCTTAGAGTCACCACCTGAGCGCCGCGCTATACTTGTCACACCACCATTACCCGGCCTGATGCGGACCAAACCTCCCCAAATTGAGTACAATCCGAGGACGCCACGGACAGGAGATGGATGTGCCAGGAGCGATGTCGGGTAGAGCCGAGGATCAAAAAACTCACTTGCCACATCTGATCGCGTCACGTGTCGTTTGACGGGCAGACCAGAAGATTACCTGTCCCTGGAAAGTGTTCCCGTCACTGTCACAATCACGGAGCCCAGCGATGGAAAACACTTTTATTTTAATCGCCGCCGCTTTTCTGCAATTCTCGCTCTCTAAACGCTCCTCCGTCCTGAGGTGGTCTACTCGAGAGGTCCTCGGCACCGCACTGCTTTAAATACGTGTGTAATTTAGAGACGTTCGTTAGTAAACAAGCTGAGAGTCCGCAGGGTTATTTACATAGAAAAGGAAGGAGTAAAGAAGCTGGAACAAGCCACCTGTTGGGAGAGTGAGTGGTGAATGCAGAGGCTGTGCTTTGATTAATGAAGGACAGCAGCAGCAGGGCTCAGGGTCTTCATTCTCCTCTCGAGACTTTTTTCATTGACTTTCAAAATACTTTCCTAACCCTTTCACAGTGGTTTGATCTTAGGAGTGCAAAAAAAACCACAGACTGCAATCAAAGACTTGTTTAGTCCGTGGGTGTTTTATTAAAAAAAATGACAATCACTCTATTAAAGGCCGACTGAAAGCCACTACTAGCGACCACGCAGTCTGATAGTTTATATATCAATGATGAAATATTAACATTGCAACACATGCCAATACGGCCGCTTTAGTTGACTGAATTGCAATTTTAAATTTCCCGGGAGTTTCTTGTTGAAAACGTGGCGGAATGATGTGACGTGTACAGATGACGTCACGGACTGTAAGGAAGTAATAGCGCTGCGCACACCATCCATCTTCTTCCGCTTATCCGAGGTCGGGTCGCGGGGGCAGCAGCCTAAGCAGGGAAACACAGACTTCCCTTTCCCCAGCCACTTCGTCTAGCTCTTCCCGGGGGAGATCCCGAGGCGTTCCCAGGCCAGCCGGGAGACATAGTCTTCCCAAAGTGTCCTGGGTCTTCCCCGTGGCCTCCTACCGGTTGGACGTGCCCTAAATACCTCTCTAGGGAGGCGTCCGGGTGGCATCCTGACCAGATGCCCGAACCACCTCATCTGGGCAGCGAGAGTCCCGTTCACAGCGGAGCCAGCAGGAAAACATCCCAAGCGGAGGCGGATCAGCAGCGCAGAGATGTCCCCAGCCGATACACAGGCGAGCAGTACATGGCCACCGGATCGGACCGGACCCCTCCACAGGGGAGAGTGGGACATAGGAGAAAAAGAAAAGAAACGGCAGATCAACTGGTCTAAAAAGGGAGTCTATTTAAAGGCTAGAGTATACAAATGAGTTTTAAGGTGAGACTTAAATGCTTCTTCTGAGGTAGCATCTCGAACTGTTACCGGGAGGGCATTCCAGAGTACTGGAGCCCGAAATGAAAACGCTCTATAGCCCGCAGACTTTTTTTGGGCTCTAGGAATCACTAATAAGCCGGAGTCTTTTGAACGCAGATTTCTTGCCGGGACATATGGTACAATACAATCGGCAAGATAGGATGGAGCTAGACCGTGTAGTATTTTATACGTAAGTAGTAAAACCTTAAAGTCACATCTTAAGTGCACAGGAAGCCAGTGCAGGTGAGCCAGTACAGGCGTAATGTGATCAAACTTTCTTGTTCTTGTCAAAAGTCTAGCAGCCGCATTTTGTACCAACTGTAATCTTTTAATGCTAGACATAGACATTAGTGTTTTGTTTTGAAATATTATCCAAAACGTTTGTTACATATTTGTACCTGCTGATGTGTATTTGGCATCTGCATACGTCCTTAATATTTGCACGCGCCCGCCATTGTAGTCCACGCCAACACATAGTCAATTTCACCGTGTGGTGAAATTTGTCCTCTGTTTTTGACCCATCCCCTTTATCAACCCCTGGGAAGTGAGGGGAGCAGTGGGCAGCAGCGGTGCCGCGCCCGGGAATCATTTATGGTGATTTTACCCCCAATTCTAACCCTTGATGCTGAGTGCCAAGCAGGGAGGTAATGGGTCCCATTTTTTTAGTCTTTGGTATGTCTCGGCTGGGGTTTGAACTCCCAACCTACCGATCTCAGGGCAGAAACTCTAACCACTAGGCCACTGAGTAGTGGCTTAAACAGCAAAGCATTCCGTTAAATCTAACAAAATAAATACACCAAGATCAAATGTTTACGGTCGAGGATGCTGGTGCTCCGAAGTATAGAAAATACGAGTTCTACTGAAGGGAGAAGTCCGGATCGACGTTTTTTAGCTTTCTGGAAATGTGGCCCCCAAAATAATTTGGTTGAATATCTTTGCTGTAAATCAATCCAATCCAATCCACTTTATTTATATAGCACATTTAAACAACAATAACGTTTCCAAAGTGCTGCACAGCCATGTTAAAAACAATATTATGCTCCACCAATGACTGAATAAAACAAAAAATGAATACAAATAAAACCAATAAAAACAATATAAAAACAAATATGATTAAAAACTATTTTAAAGGGTAAAATCTATTAAAACAGTAAAATAAAAATAAAAGTGAATAAAAACCACAGAGGACAACAGAGAACAGAGGACCACACAACTCACGTAGTGTTAAAAGCCAAAGAATAAAAGTGGGTTTTAAGACGAGACTTAAAACACTCCACTGTGGAAGCAGTTTGAACATGGAGGGGCAGAGTGTTCCAGAGCTTAGGCCCTGTCTCCCCTGGTCTTAAGTCTGGTCTTGGGCACCACGAGCTGGAACTGGCTTTCGGACTTCAGAGCGCGCGCAGGGATGTAAATTTGGATAAGGTCCGAGATATATTGAGGTGCCAGTCCATGTAAAGATTTAAAAACAAACAGCAATGTTTTAAAATCAATTCTAAAATGAACAGGGAGCCAGTGCAAACTCTGAAGAATTGGGATTATATGCTGGCGTTTCCTGGCCCCTGTTAAAAGTCCTGCTGCCGCGTTCTGGACTAACTGCAACCGGGAGAGAGCTTTTTGGCTAATGCCAGCATAAAGTGCATTGCAGTAGTCCAGGCCACTTGAAATAAAAGCATGCACGACTTGTTCAAAAATGTTAAAAGATAAAAACGGTTTAACCTTTACTAAAAGACGAAGGTGATAAAAACACGATTTTAAAACGCCATTGACTTGTTTGTCTAGTTTAAAATGGCTGTCTATAGTGACGCCAAGGCCGGTGACTTTGGGACGCACATCATTTTGCAATGGTCCCAAGTCAGTGAGGGCCGGACCAAAAACTAAAACTTCCGTTTTTCCCTCATTCATTATTAAAAAATTCTGGGCTAACCAAGCCTTGACGTGGCATAGACAGTTAAGAAGGGGTGTCAGGGGACCGTGGCTTTTTGAAATCGGCATATAAATTTGTCAGTCATCTGCATAAAAGTGATAAAACACTCCATGTTTCTCAAAAATATTTCCAAGAGGGAGGAGATAAAGAGCGAACAGGATGGGGCCTAAAATAGATCCTTGGGGGACACCAAGGAAGACTAAGCCTATTGCGGCTGACAACCTGGGCTGATTACAGGATTCTGCAATGTACGATAATTGGGAATGAATAAACCAAAAAAAACCGGGATCTTCAGCTCTCGCTGGATCGGTTCGCAGCCGAGTGTGAAGCGACCGGAATGAGAATCAGCACCTCCAAGTCCGAGTCCATGGTTCTCGCCCGGAAAAGGGTGGAGTGCCATCTCCGGGTTGGGGAGGAGACCCTGCCCCAAGTGGAGGAGTTCAAGTACCTAGGAGTCTTGTTCACGAGTGAGGGAAGAGTGGATCGTGAGATCGACAGGCGGATCGGTGCGGCGTCTTCAGTAATGCGGACGTTGTACCGATCCGTTGTGGTGAAGAAGGAGCTCAGCCGGAAGGCAAAGCTCTCAATTTACCGGTCGATCTACGTTCCCATCCTCACCTATGGTCATGAGCTTTGGGTCATGACCGAAAGGATAAGATCACGGGTACAAGCGGCTGAAATGAGTTTCCTCCGCCGTGTGGCGGGGCTCTCCCTTAGAGATAGGGTGAGAAGCTCTGCCATCCGGGAGGAACTCAAAGTAAAGCCGCTGCTCCTCCACATCGAGAGGAGCCAGATGAGGTGGTTCGGGCATCTGGTCAGGATGCCACCCGAACGCCTCCCTAGGGAGGTGTTTAGGGCACGTCCAACCGGTAGGAGGCCACGGGGAAGACCCAGGACACGTTGGGAAGACTATGTCTCCCGGCTGGCCTGGGAACGCCTCGGGATCCCCCGGGAAGAGCTAGACAAAGTGGCTGGGGAGAGGGAAGTCTGGGTTTCCCTGCTTAGGCTGTTGCCCCCGCGACCCGACCTCGGATAAGCGGAAGATGATGGATGGATGGATGGATAAACCAAAAATTTCAGTTTTTAGAATGTGGGAGGAAACCACGATATGACATGACATAGCTAGTAGTATATATCATCACTATCTATCATTCCTAACCTATGACTTCCTTACAAAGTATGGCAGAATTGACCAAAATATAGAATTCACTTGTCAGACTACATCCGTTGGAGCGCGGCTTGTCCGTTGGTGAAATGTTAAACTCGTGAAAGCCTCTTCCCAGCGGTGACCTTAAATAGACTCTTTGTTAATCATTCAGACTCAGAACCGAGTGCTGCTGGTGGCTCAGCTTGAATAGCAAACAAGAGCACTCAGCATATGAAGCAGGAGCTGCTGTGACTAAATTCATTGATATTATCCAATCTTAGCAACCCAGCATGTGGTATTCCACTACAAACAAGCAGCGGATGGAGGAGTTAGACATAATAAACACATCTTTAAAGTTAATTTTATTTCGCATAGCCCTATGACATCTGACTTCTGATCTTTGATTGAGAGTTTTGTTTGCCTGCATTTTAAAAATAAGTCTTGTTGATAGCAGGTAACAATTGATGAAACGGCCTTCTTTCATCTCCGCAATATCGCTAAAATTCGCTCCATGTTGTCCACTAAAGACGCCGAGATCATTATCCATGCGTTTGTTACGTCTCGTCTCGATTACTGTAACGTATTATTTTCGGGTCTCCCCATGTCTAGCATTAAAAGATTACAGTTGGTACAAAATGCGGCTGCTAGACTTTTGACAAGAACAAGAAAGTTTGATCACATTACACCTGTACTGGCTCACCTGCACTGGCTTTAAGGTTTTACTAATTACGTATAAAATACTACGCGGTCTAGCTCCAGCCTATCTTGCCGATTGTATTGTACCATATGTCCCGGCAAGAAATCTGCGTTCAAAAGACTCCGGCTTATTAGTGATTCCTAGAGCCCAAAAAAAGTCTGCGGGCTATAGAGCGTTTTCCGTTCGGGCTCCAGTACTCTGGAATGCCCTCCCGGTAACAGTTCGAGATGCTACCTCAGTAGAAGCATTTAAGTCTCACCTTAAAACTCATCTGTATACTCTAGCCTTTAAATAGACCTCCTTTTTAGACCAGTTGATCTGCCGCTTTTTTTCTTTCTCCTATGTCCCCCCCTCCCTTGTGGAGGGGGTCCGGTCCGATGACCATGGATGAAGTACTGGCTGTCCAGAGTCGAGACCCAGGATGGACCGCTCGTCGGGACCCAGGATGGACCGCTCGCCTGTGTCGATTGGAGACATCTCTACGCTGCTGATCCGCCTCCGCTTGAGATGGTCTCCTGTGGACGGGACTCTCGCTGCTGTCTTGGATCCGCTTTGAACTGAACTCTCGCGGCTGTGTTGGAGCCACTATGGATTGAACTTCCACAGTATCATGTTAGACCCGCTCGACATCCATTTCTTTCGGTCCCCTAGAGGGGGGGGTTGCCCACATCTGAGGTCCTCTCCAAGGTTTCTCATAGTCAGCATTGTCACTGGCGTCCCACTGGATGTGAATTCTCCCTGCCCACTGGGTGTGAGTTTTCCTTGCCCTTTTGTGGGTTCTTCCGAGGATGTTGTAGTCGTAATGATTTGTGCAGTCCTTTGAGACATTTGTGATTTGGGGCTATATAAATAAACATTGATTGATTGATTGATGAACCTTATCAGTACTGTGTGACAGTGCTTCAGAGCACAACTTTTGCCACATAAAATATTTGTTGGTTCAGTGGCTGCTGAGTGAACGCTTTCTGAGTATGACAAGCCTATCAATCTTTACTTGCTCACTGGCTTGGTCGCTCTCTATGTGCTATGTGATGGACTAGTGCAAAGTCAGCCGGGATGGGCTCCAGTTCTCTGTGACCCCTTGAGTAGTGGTAGAAAATGGATGAATTTGTATTTTTGGAAACAGATATGTGTATGACACATTGGTTGAAATCAGAAGCCATGACGTTCAAGCCTTCTCTGATCACATTAGTTAATGGGACAAAATCGTCCTCATCAATGTGCTGCCGTAGCCCAGAGACCTTGCACAACGCTACGCCAGCAGTCGGGGTCACCCATGGCAGAACCCAGCTCTGAAACAAGGATCATAGTGTCCCGTGTGATTACTTCAAGTAGGTGAGGCGACCCCTGGTGGATTGTTCTGAAAAAGAGGAGCAGTGATTACAGTTCCGTCTTGGCACAGAAGCAGTGACCAGGAAACTGTGCGCGACGTTGGCTCAGATGGGTGCATGCTCGAGGTAGGTTGCTGTAAATTCGTTCCAAGGTGGGATGGGACTGCCACGACAAGCCTTGAACCCTTCGAAACAGGTTGGTCTAGCAACCGTCAAGGCATTTGTGAAGGTGCGCATTGAGGGTCCAGGTCTCAGAGCCGTACATGACGATGGGTTCGATGGTGGACTTGAAGAGGTCTCGCTTAAGTGAATTGGGCAGGTTTGGACTGCCGTATGCAGTCCATTTTATTACATGCTTTCCAGGCTAGGGCTTTCCTGGCATGGAAGTCATTACCGGAATCCTTGATCCAGGAACCGGGGTACTTAAAAATCATCACCTGGCTCCAGAATTGGAGGACAGTTGCACAGCAGTTTCGGTTGAGACAAATTCTGTCTTCAAGGAGTTGCAGTGGAGACCAATGCAGTTAGCGGCCTGCTCTAGAGATTGGAGAAGGGTCTCTGCATCTGCAGACGAGTTGGATGATATTGCATTGTCATCTGCAAAATCAAAATTTGTGATGTATTTTGTCGGCTGGTTGGGGGCTTTAGTACCAGCCCCATGTTGTTGTTAAATAAATAAATGATAAATGGGTTGTACTTGTATAGCGCTTTTCTACCTTCAAGGTACTCAAAGCGCTTTGACACTACTTCCACATTTACCCATTCACACACACATTCACACACTGATGGAGGGAGCTGCCATGCAAGGCGCCAACCAGCACCCATCAGGAGCAAGGGTGAAGTGTCTTGCTCAGGACACAACGGACGTGACGAGGTTGGTACTAGGTGGGATTTGAACCGGGGCCCCTCGGGTTGTGCACGGCCACTCTCCCACTGCGCCACGCCGTCCCTAACATTAGCATTAAGAAAGACGCGGGGGATGTAATCGAGGACGATGATAAACAGAAAAGGGGCTAGTTGTGTTGGGCAATGACGATACATACTGTGAGCACGATAGAAAAATGTTTATCATGCCATTTCTATTTTTATCGTTTCAAGCGATAGGCTGTGTTTTATCCTTAGTGCTTCTGCCATCAGATGATTTATAGTAACAACAACAATAATTGCACATTCTATAAGTGTATATGGTGTCAAATGGAAAAGAAAACAATATTTTCTTACAAAGAAAAGGATGCGTTGTGAGGCTCGCAATTTTCTTTCGATTTTACGACATGACGCCGCTTTACGTGCCCTATTTGTGTCCAGCGTCTGCCGCCGTTGCGGATTACCGAGGTTACACACATGAGGGGATCATGGTTTGTAAACATGGAGACAGGACGGGTAGGCGGTGCGCTGGCGGAAAAAGTAATGTAACCCCCACAATCAGCAGGGACTGAGTCCCAGGACGAACTCCTACCCAAACGAGGGGCTAGCTCCCCAGTCCGGCTTTATCTTTCACTGCCTGCCTACTTAGCCGCGATAGTCCAAGGTATGTGTGCCAGCTCACGTTAAAGGGGAACATTATCACAATTTCAAAAGGGTTAAAAACAATAAAAATCAGTTCCCAGTGGCTTGTTGTATTTTTTGCAGTTTTTTTCAAAATTTTACCGGTCCCGGAATATCCCTAAATAAAGCTTTAAAGTGCCTTATTTTCGCTATTTTCGAAACCACTATCCATTTCCCTGTGACGTCATACAGGGCTGCCAATACAAACAACATGGCGGTTACCACAGCAAGATATAGCGACATTAGCTCGGATTCAGACTCGGATTTCAGCGGCTTAAACGATTCAACAGATTACGCATGTATTGAAACAGATGGTCGGAGTATGGAGGCAGATAGCGAAAACGAAATTGAAGCTATTGAGCGAATAGCTATTGACGCTATTCGGCCATAGCGTGGGTGTACCTAATGAAGTGGCCCATAGCATGGCTGCCTTATTAGCATCGCCGGTAAAATGTGCGGACCAAACGATCAGGACTTTCGCATCTTGTGACACTGGAGCAACTTAAATCCGTCGATTGGTAAGTGTGTGTTTTGCATTAAATGTGGGTATCTAGTTTCAAATGTACATACAGCTAGCGTAAATAGCATGTTAGCATCGATTAGCGTAGCATGTTAGCATCGATTAGCTGGCAGTCACGCCGTGACCAAATATGTCTGATTAGCACATAAGTCAACAACATCAACAAAACTCACCTTTGTGATTTTGTTGACTTAATCGTTGCAAATGCATCTGCAGGTTATCCATACATCTCTGTGCCTTGTCTGTCTTAGCATCGCCGGTCAAATGTGAATACACTTTGGTACATTCAATGGGGGTCTGGCGGCAGATTTCTTGCCAGTGGTGCAACTTGAATCCCTCCCTGTTAGTGTTGTTACACCCTCCGACAACACACCGACGAGGCATGATGTCTCCAAGGTTCCAAAGAATAGTCGAAAAAACGGAAAATAACAGAGCTGAGACCCGGTGTTTGTAATGTGAAAATGAAAATGGCAGGTGTGTTACCTCGGTGACGTCACGTTCTGACGTCATCGCTAAAAGACTGATAAACAGAAAGACGTTTAATTTGCCAAAATTCACCCATTTAGAGTTCGGAAATCGGTTAAAAAAATCCATGGTCTTTTTCTGCAACATCAAGGTATATATTGACGCTTGCATAGGTCTGCTGATAATGTTCCCCTTTAATATTGCTGTGTTTATCCATGTTTCTTATGTCGTTTTTCTAACATACCTCTGAATAGAATGTAAGCGTGTGCCTTTGCATGCAGTATCCCGTTTATTATTAAACTGTCCTGTCAGGCTTCGTGTGGCAGTGAACCCTGAAAAATGTGTTTTGTTGCTACTGTTGTTTGCTATACCAAACGTATTTGTTTATTTCACTCGCAAATAAAGTGAGAAAAAAGGTAAGTGGTCATGTATGTTAAATTTTTCATAGAACTGAAAGTGTACCATAGCTATATCGTGGTGTATCGTTATCGTGATATAAAATGATCCATATCATGACGGACATTTTTTTCCATATGGCCCAGCACTGGGGACGAGAGCAGGGGTCGGGAACCTTTTTGGCTGAGAGAGCCATGAAATCCAAATATTTCACAATGTATTTCTGTAAGAGCCGTATAAAATTTTTCAACACTGAATACAACTCAATTTGTGCATTTTTAAGTATGACCAACATTTGTAGAGTATAATAAGTCTCTTATTCTTTTTAACAACATTGTTATTATAAAAGTTAACCAATAATACATATAATACTTCTTACCATTAATGCGACATCTTGAACAGGTGCGGTAGAAAACAGATGGTTGGATTAAAATGCATGAGAATGTTTTATATTTTGAACGTTATTTTTGAAACTGATCACCAGCGGAATTATTCATTACTTATCGTGTTAAGCAATGTCGGCTAAGATTTATCTGAGAGCCATATGCAGTCATCTGGCTCTAGAGCCATAGGTTCCCTTAGGTTCCCTACCCCTGATTTAAGCATTAGACACCTTTTTACCTGCACTCTGCCTCCCGCTGTTTCCCACATCTACAAAGCAATTAGCTTCCGACTGCCACCTACTGATACGGAAGAGTATTACACGGTTACTCGGCATAGCTCGGTTGGTAAAGCGGCCGTGCTAGCAACCTGAGGGTTCCAGGTTCGATTCCCGCTTCCGCCATCCTAGTCACTGCCGTTGTGTCCTTGGGCAAGACACTTTACACACCTGCCCCCAGTGCCACCTACACTGGTTTAAATGTAACTTATATATTGGGTGTCACTTTGTAAAGCGCTTTGAGTCACTAGAGAAAAGCACTATATAAATGTAATTATCCGAGAGCCATATGTAGTCCTCAAAAGAGCCACATCAGGCTCTAGTGCCATAGGTTCCCTACCCCTGGACTAGAGTGTCTCCCTGTAAAACGCCAGCGCTAAATATCAAAAGACCCAGTTTCTTCGTCAGGAGTGATAACTCTTCTACTGGTATCGATGTAAAGAGCCTTCATAGCCAGAACAATCTCAAATTAACGTTAGAACGTTTTGCCACTCGACGTCCACATTGTAGATGTCAGGGGTCTCCACTTTGGGGTTGGCCGAAAATTCGCACAGACTGACTGTTTTGACTCACACCACCCACTGGAGCACAATTGGGACGTGATCGGAACCCACGGCACAGAACTGATAACGTCCCCACCTGCCCACAGGCCAAAGAGAAAGAAGCACTTGAGGGGGCCCTCAATACCTGTGGTCCAAAAAAAAAAAAAATGTGTATCCAGTTCGAGAAGGAGCAAGAACAAAGTGGATGAGGAAGAAAAGCATTGTCATTCCCTGTGTACTAGGTCTCAGTGGTGTACTTATCCTTAGGCAAACGCAGCGGTTGCCTGGGGGCCCCCCAAAAATCACATAAAATATGATCTCTTGTTCAAACACTACCACCGTCAAGAGCTCTCTTTTTCCTACCAGTCACACACTCTCGTCATACACCGTAATAGTGCTATGTCAATCAATCAATGATTATTCATATAGCCGTAAATCTAGTGTTTCAAAGGGCTGTACAAACCACAACACAAACCACTACGACATCCTCGGTAGAGCCCACATGAGGGCAAGGAAAACTCACACCCATATTTGTGTCACATCCGGTCCAACTGCACAAACAAAATAATGATCTCTGAAAAGTGGCATACGCTTTGTTGGTCAGTGTTTCTTTCAATTACAGTAAAAACGTTGGGATTAGTGATACTCATCTTCTTCTGCTTGGGAATTTTCTTCCAACATGCTAAATTACCCTGTTGCTCTGGTTTTGGAGGGGGCCAACGACTTGGATTGTCCTGGGCCCCCAAATGCCTTATACAAAATAAGAAGCTCAGAAGAATGTTTCACCAGCACAACATTGAAGTACACTTCAAACCACGTAGCTGGTATACTACAGAGACCACACACCCTACACCAGGGGTGCCCACACTTTTTCTGCAGGCGAGCTACTTTTCAATTGACCAACTCGAGGGGATCTACCTCATTTATATATATCATTTATATTTATTTATTTATGAAAGAGACATTTTTGTAAACAAGTTAAATGTGTTTAATGATAATACAAGCATGTGTAACACAAATAGATGTCTTTCTTTCACAAAGACAAGAATATAAGTTGGTGTATTACCTGATTCTGATGACTTGCATTGATTGGAATCAGACAGTAATGATGATAACGCCCACATTTTCAAATGGAGGAGAAAAAAAGTTGTCCTTTCTGTACAATACCACATGAAAGTGGTTGGTTTTTGGCATCTAATTCATCCAGCTTCCATACACTTTACAAGAAAAACATTGGCGGCAAATTCCGTAGCTTGCTTGATTGACATTCACGGCACCCGAGGGTCTTGTGAGATGACGCTGGCTGCTGCCAGTTCATTATTATGAAAAAATGACAGAGAGGAAGGCGAGAAACACTTTTTATTTCAACAGACTTTCGCGCCGTCCCTTCCGTCAAAACTCTAAAGGCCGACTGCACATTTCCTATCTTCACAATAAAAGCCCTGCTTCATGCTGCCTGCGCTAACAAAATAAGAGTCACAGAAAGCTGGCGTGCACAAGTGATGTGCACGCCAGCTTTCTGAGGGATCGCTTGTGCACGCCAGTTTTCCGAGACTCTGTATTTAGTTAGCGCAGGCAGCATGAAGCAGGGCTTTTATTGTGAAGATAGGAAATGTGGAGTTTTGACGGAAGGTACGGCGCGAGAGTCTGTTGAAATAAAAAGTGTTTCTCGCCTTCCTCTCGGTCATATTTTCATAATAATGATCTTGCAGCAGCCAGCGTCATCTCACAAGACCCTCCGGTACCGTGAATGTCATTTAAGTGACGTCTTGGTGAAGATTGATGATCACTAATTTTTAGGTCTATTTTTTTTAAAAGCCTGGCTGGAGATCGACTGACACACCCCTTGCGGTCGACTGGTAGCTCGCGATCGACGTAATGGGCACCCCTGCCCTACACCTACGAAAACAATCAGGTATACCCCAGAGCAGGGGTCAGGAACCTTTTTGGCTGAGAGAGCCATGGAAGCCAAATATTTTAAAATGTATTTCCGTGAGAGCCATATCATATGTTTTAACACTGAATACAACTAAATGCGATCAGCACGGTGTGGGAGGGGTTAGTGCATCTGCCTCACTATACTAAGGTCCGGGGTTCGATCCTGGTTTCGGGATCTTTCTGCGGAGTTTGCATGTTCTCCCGTGAATGCGTGGGTTCCCTCCAGGTACTCCGGCTTCCTCCCACTTCCAAAGACATGCACCTGGGGATAGGTTGATTGGCAACACTAAATTGGCCCTAGTGTGTGAATGTTGTCTGTCTATCTGTGTTGGCCCTGTGATGAGGTGGCGACTTGTCCAGGGTGTACTCGCCTTCCGCCCGAATGCAGCTCAGATAGGCTCCAGCGACCCCAGAAAGGGACAATCGGTACAAAATGGATGGATGGATGGATGGACAACTGAATTCGTGCATTTTTTAACTAAGACCAACATTTTTAGAGTATAATAAGTCTCTAATTATTTTTAATAACATTGTTATTTCTTGAACAGGTGCGGTAGAAAACAGATGGATGGATTAAATTGCATGAGAATGTTTTGTATTTTGAACGTTATTTTGGGGAGGAGACCCTGCCCCAAGTGGAGGAGTTCAAGTACCTAGGAGTCTTGTTCACGACTGAGGGAAGAGTGGATCGTGAGATCGACAGGCGGATCGGTGCGGCGTCTTCAGTAATGCGGACGTTGTATCGATCCGTTGTGGTGAAGAAGGAGCTGAGCCGGAAGGCAACGCTCTCAATTTACCGGTCGATCTACGTTCCCATCCTCACCTATGGTCATGAGCTTTGGGTCATGACCGAAAGGATAAGATCACGGGTACAAGCGGCCGAAATGAGTTTGGGTCTCTCCCTTAGAGATAGGGTGAGAAGCTCTGCCATCCGGGAGGAACTCAAAGTAAAGCCGCTGCTCCTTCACATCGAGAGGAGCCAGATGAGGTGGTTCGGGCATCTGGTCAGGATGCCACCCGAACGCCTCCCTAGGGAGGTGTTTAGGGCATGTCCAACCGGTAGGAGGCCACGGGGAAGACCCAGGACACGTTGGGAAGACTATGTCTCCCGGCTGGCCTGGGAACGCCTCGGGATCCCCCGGGAAGAGCTAGACGAAGTGGCTGGGGAGAGGGAAGTCTGGGCTTCCCTGCTTAGGCTGTTGCCCCCGCGACCCGACCTCGGATAAGCGGAAGAAGATGGATGGATGGATGGATTTTTAACATCGTGATTACCAGCGGAATTATTCATTACTTATCGTGTTAACCAATGTCAGCTCAGATTTATCTGAGAACCAGATGCAGTCATCAAAAGAGCCACAGGTTCCCTACCCCGGCCCCAGAGACTGGACACCCCACACCCACAAAAACAATAAGGTGTATGCTATCCAGTGTAATGATGAATGCACTGATTCATATATTGGGGAAACAAAACAACCATTAAGCTGACTTATGGCGTAGCATAGACTGGCAAGCTCTTTAGGTCAAGATAAGGCTGTCTACCTGCACCTCAAAGATAAACAACACTCTTTGGAATACAAAAATGTTCAGATTGCGGGCAGGGAAGACGGATGAGTCAGAAAAAACATCTCTGAATAGAAAAGGTGGTCTGGTACACCACTTATCTTCCACATACAGCACTGTCCCTTCAACCATCCCTAAGAGACTCTTCAACCATCCCTAAGAAAGGTAACATATTTGCCTCCGACACATAGGAACGTGTCTGGTTTCATGTACCCCTTTTGTGCCAATGATCCAACTGAAGGGAATCCTAAGGTGGGTGATACCAGTTTAACGACTGATTTTGGACTTGGAGAGGTCGTTTTGCAGTGGGCACCTTGCAGCACAATACCTCAATAGTCGTATTTCCATCCACTATATTGGTCTGATTTCTCAAATTGTTATTTTTTTGGTGTTTTCACACCTACAGTACAGGCCAAAAAGTTGGACGCACCTTCTCATTCAGTGTATTTTCTTTATTTTCATGACTATTTACATTGTAGATTGTCACTGAAGGCTTTAATACTGAAAGGCCTACTGAAAGCCACTACTAGCGGCCACGCAGTCTGATAGTTTATATATCAATGATGAAATATTAACATTGCAACACATGCCAATACGGCCTTTTTAGTTTACTAAATTGCAATTTTAAATTTCCCGCGGAGTTTCTTGTTGAAAAGGTCGCGGAATGATGACGCGTACGCGTGACGTCACGGACTTTTAGGAAATATTAGCACTGATTTAACCGCATAATTACACAGTATTCTGGACATCTGTGTTGCTGAATCTTTTGCAATGACCGATAATCAGCATTTCCGTTTTTTTGGCGTTGAGTTGCAAAAAGTTAGCGGACATCCATTGTTTAATTTCCTTAAGACACGCCTCCAGCTGACTACAATCCGGCGTGTTGGTCAGCTTTAGGGGCATGTAGAGTTGGGTGTCATCAGCATAACAGTGAAAGCTAACACCGTATTTGCGTATGATGTCACCTAGCGGCAGCATGTAGATGCTGAAGAGTGCAGGGCCAAGGACCGAACCCTGGAGTCACAGCGGAGCCAGCAGGAAAACATCCCAAGCGGAGGCGGATCAGCAGCACAGAGATGTCCCCAGCCGATACACAGGCAAGCAGTACATGGCCACCGGATCGGACCGGACCCCTCCACAAGGGAGAGTGGGACATAGGAGAAAAAGAAAAGAAACGGCAGATCAACTGGTCAAAAAAGGGAGTCTATTTAAAGGCTAGAGTATACAAATGAGTTTTAAGGTGAGACTTAAATGCTTCTACTGAGGTGGCATCTCGAACTTTTACCGGGAGGGCATTCCAGAGTACTGGAGCCCGAAATGAAAACGCTCTATAGCCCGCAGACTTTTTTTGGGCTCTGGGAATCACTAATAAGCCGGAGTCCTTTGAAAGCAGATTTCTTGCCGGGACATATGGTACAATACAATCGGCAAGATAGGATGGAGCTAGACCGTGTAGTATTTTATACGTAAGTAGTAAAACCTTAAAGTCACATCTTAAGTGCACAGGAAGCCAGTGCAGGTGAGCCAGTACAGGCGTAATGTGATCAAACTTTCTTGTTCTTGTCAAAAGTCTAGCAGCCGCATTTTGTACCAACTGTAATCTTTTAATGCTAGACATGGGGAGACCCGAAAATAATACGTTACAGTAATCGAGACGAGGCGTAACAAACGCATGGATAATGATCTCAGCGTCTTTAGTGGACAGAATGGAGCGAATTTTAGCGATATTACGGAGATGAAAGAAGGCCGTTTTAGTAACGCTTTTAATGTGTGACTCAAAGAAGAGAGTTGGGTCGAAGATAATACCCAGATTCTTTACCGTTACTGTTTAATTGTTTGGTTGTCAAATGTTAGAGTTGTATTATTAAATAGAGGCCGGTGTCTTTTGTGGGCCTACCGAGGATGTCGTAGTGGTTTGTGCAGCCCTTTGAGACACTAGTGATTTAGGGCTATATAAGTAAACATTGATTGACATTGATTGATTCAATTAATATTGGAGAAGTCAAAGTAGAAAGATGGAGTTGGGAAGCTTTAACCTTTAGCCGCACAAACACACGGTGATTCCTTGTTTAAAATTCCCCGAGGTGAAGCTTTCCTGTGGATCAGAGCGGTCAAGCGAACATGGATTCCGACCAAATGTCAATCGGCAGTTTTCGGTGAGAAAATTGTGGTAAAAAGTCACTACTTACCAGGGATCAGCTGAGACTGGCCTCAAAACACCCGTGGACAAACCCCTCCGACTATCAGGTACTATTAAACTCACTAAAACACTAGCAACACAATATAAAGATAAGGGATTTCCCAGAATTATCCTAGTAAATGTGTCTAAAAACATCTGAATCCGTCCCAATGCAATCGCGTTTTTTTTTTAAACTTGATTTTTTTTTTTTGTTCTAGTCAGTCGCTGTCAATATCCTCAAACACGAATCTTTCATCCTCGCTCAAATTAATGGGGAAATTGTCGTTTTCTCGGTCCGAATAGCTCTTAATGTTGAGGCGCCCTTAAAGGGTGACGTCATCGTCTGCGACTTTCGGTACAGGCAAGGCTTTTCTGTTAGCGACCAAAAGTTGCGAACTTTATCGTGGATGTTCTCTACTAAATCCTTTTTCAGCAAAAATATGGCAATATCGCGAAATGACCAAGTATGACACACAGAATGGACCTGCTATCCCCGTTTAAATAAACAAATCTCATTTCAGTAGGCCTTTAATGTAACTATTATGTACTTAACAAAAAAAGGTGAAATAACTGAAAACATGTTTGGTATTCTAGTTTCTTTTTTGCTCTTACTACTGCTTTGCGCACTCTTGGCATTCTCTCAATGAGCTTCAGTGTGAAGGTGTGTCCGAACTTTTGGCCTGTACTGTACATTTAAATTGCCGGCGTCCATTCACACTCTCTAATGCGAACATTGGTCATAAGCTGTTTTCCTCCCATACATTGGGGGAGACGATTATTTTTCATTTTAGCGCTGAAAAATTTTAAAGTTGGTATGGTATGGTATAAATGTATTGCTTTTTCGATTGGCCTATAACGTCAGACCAAAACAAGGCTTCTGTAACGCCGGTTCGGCATCGTGGTACCGGGTTCGATTCCCTCGTGGATGCGTCAAACGAAGAACACAACAAAGGTAGGATCTAACAAATTTATTAACAAAAGGTGAGCTCTGAACAAAAAACACTGGAGCTAATAAAAAGGGAAACAAAAGACGCTAGCATGAAAGCTAGGAAATATAAAGAACTAAGACTTGGCATGAAGGCATAAAAAGTAAAAACAAAGATGATTAGCATGTGAGCTAAAGCCGACTAGGTGGCTGAGCTAATGAGCTAGCGAGAAAAGCATACCTGACGTTACGTTGCGTGAAAACAAACTAGAGTCCCAGAAAGAATAAACAGAAGAGGCTGGCTTATAAAGGGAAGGTGATTAGCAGAGAACAGGTGTGCAGGAACCGGGAGTAACAACTGAAACTAATAAGTAACCATGGTGATGGACTAAACGGGAAATAAACGGATCACACTGGGGAATGAGAACGAAGATGGAAAAATAAACAATAATATGTGAAGATCTGAGTCACGGATCGCAACAGCTTCCTTACTAATCGCGATTCAACAGCCCAGTTCTTAATGTACTTGATGTCCGCTCTAATATTGGCACGGATTACAAATAATACGTCTATAATGGCTGATGTGGTAGGTCATGAGTTCAAACCCCGGCCGAGTCATGCCAAAGACTATAAAAATGTGACCCATTACCTCCCTGCTTAGCACTCAGTATTAAGGGTTGGAATTGGGGGTTAAATCACCATAAATGATTCCCGGGCGCGGCACGGCTGCTGCTCACTGCTCCCCTCACCTCCCAGGGGGTGATCAAGGGTGATGGGTCAAATACAGAGAATAATTTCGCCACATCTAGTGTGTGTGTGACAATCATTGGTACTTTAACTTTAACTTTAAATAGCAGAAAATATCAACAAATGATTGACCCATCACCCTAGATCACCCCCTGGGAGGTGAGGGGAGCAGTGGGCGGCAGCGGTGCCGCGCCCGGGATTCATTTATGGTTACTTAACCCCCAATTCCAACCCTTAATGCTGAGTGCCAAGCAGGGAGGTAATGGGTCCCATTTTTATAGTCTTTGGTATGACTCGACTGGGGTTAGGTAATGGGTCCTATTTTTGTAGTCTTTGCAGAGAGTAATTTCGCCAATCATTGGTACTTTAACTTTAACTTTAGATAGCAGAAAACATCCACACATGATCTTGGATTGTGCTAGGAACATGACACTCCTAGCAAGATTGTCTCGGAGTGGATGACGGTCCGAAGCAATGAAAGACTGGTGAGAGTTGTTTTGAAGGAATTTGAATGACTGAAAATCTTGGGGGAAAAAAACGTTAGAATGCGTCAAAAGTCATTCAGTAGGCTTTGTGGATTGATGGAAGGTGTTCTGAATTCAAAGGAAAAGAGCGTCCATACCGCTTCAGATTAGGGTTTGCATTTGTTCTGGATAAACTTGCCAGTTGTGTGTAATACAGAATTGTTTGGAGTGCACAAATGCAGCGTGAAGAGGTTTGTGTACGCTTTCTTCTCCCTCCATCCATTTTTCTACCGCTAGCCTCTTTTGGAGCCTATCCCAGCTATCGTCGATCAGAAGTTATTCCAATCTGGAAATACATTAAAATAAATCTCTGTTTCTTCAGCTCTCGCTGGATCGGTTCGCAGCCGAGTGTGAAGCGACCGGAATGAGAATCAGCACCTCCAAGTCCGAGTCCATGGTTCTCGCCCGGAAAAGGGTGGAATGCCATCTCCGGGTTGGGGAGGAGACGCTGCCCCAAGTGGAGGAGTTCAAGTACCTAGGAGTCTTGTTCACGAGTGAGGGAAGAGTGGATCGTGAGATCGACAGGCGGATCGTTGCGGCGTCTTCAGTAATGCGGACGTTGTACCGATCCGTTGTGGTAAAGAAGGAGCTGAGCCGGAAGGCAAAGCTCTCAATTTACCGGTCGATCTACGTTCCCATCCTCACCTATGGTCATGAGCTTTGGGTCATGACCGAAAGGATAAGATCACGGGTACAAGCGGCCGAAATGAGTTTCCTCCGCCGTGTGGCGGGGCTCTCCCTTAGAGATAGGGTGAGAAGCTCTGCCATCCGGGAGGAACTCAAAGTAAAGCCGCTGCTCCTTCACATCGAGAGGAGCCAGATGAGGTGGTTCGGGCATCTGGTCAGGATGCCACCCGAACGCCTCCCTAGGGCGGTGTTTAGGGCACGTCCAACCGGTAGGAGGCCACGGGGAAGACCCAGGACACGTTGGGAAGACTATGTCTCCCGGCTGGCCTGGGAACGCCTCGGGATCCCCCGGGAAGAGCTAGACGAAATGGCTGGGGAGAGGGAAGTCTGGGTTTCCCTGCTTAGGCTGTTGCCCCCGCGACCCGACCTCGGATAAGCGGAAGATGATGGATGGATGGATGGATATTTCTTTTTCCCTTCCATCAATGCTTTTCAAAATGTTCCGTTCTTTTAATTTTTGTACCAAATAATCAGTCTCTTCATTCCAGTTGTTGCTTATGTTTTGGTTGAATGGGATCTGCTTCAGGGTTACTCTATATCTGGCGCCTAGAGACCAACCACACTCACTCGAGAGACCTGGGTTTCAATCACAAATGTGTGTTAGTTTGACTTTTAAAAGCCCAAAATAATCAAATTAAGGTGTTTCCATGGCTTGTAGGAAGCTTATTTAGAGCCATATTATGGAAACGTAGTCAATGCTAACTAGAGGACTTCAATTCTAATGATTGCTTTTGGCATTGACAGAGGCTTCACCTCTTTTTATTTTAACAGTTGTTTTTTTTCTTGACACCACAAAAGAATCAAACCATCCTTGCATGAGCCCTCCCTCCTCCTGTTAGAGTATTAATAGTTGGGGCATTGGCACCAGCGTTTATTCTATATCTGTCCAATCTAAATATATTAGCATGAACTGTTGAAGTTTACTCGGTTGATATTCAGTCATCTTCTAAGACAAACTGAACAATCGACTGGAGATAAATGAAATGCCCTGAGAATACAACGATCTGAATAAACGAGAACATATCATCGAAGGCAGACGCTCCCTTATCTCCCCTGCGCGCTTCAATCGAATTGATCAACCGACCTCGCAACGAAATCGACAAGATCTCGGGTTCGGGGGGCGGGAACCTGCCTGTTCTGACGGAACTGTTGTTGCTGGACACATGACAGACTCTTGGGAGATGCGGCGTGCCCTGCCTGGCGACCCTGCGGTCGAACGTTGAAGATATCTACTTATTCAGAACCACGATAACAGGACATCTCCTGATTGGAGTAAGTGTCGCCCTGGTTTGATTGATTGGTTGAAACTTTTTTTTAGTAGATTGCACAGTACAGTACATATTCCGTACAATTGACCACTAAATTGTAACACCCGAATAAGTTTTTCAACTTGTTTAAGTCAGGGTCCACGTTAATCAATTTATGGTGTGTTGACAAATGGGAAGATGCTGGCAGCCGATCAAAGTACGTTTGTGATTTCGGACTAAATTGCAAACTTGACAACATCTTGGAGACATGATCTGCTCTGCATAAGGAAGTATGATTCATTTGAAAACCAACAATACATTGAAAACTTTAAACATGTTTTCCCTTCGCTCAAACAAACACATTTAAATCTGGGTTGTTTACCGATGCTACAAGCCATGTGACAAGGTTGTAGTTTCGAGATTCAGCCAAATATTAAAAAAAAATATATATTTCCTTGAGAGCCATATGATTTTTTTTTTAACACTGAATGCATGCATTTATGATTGGTTGATTGATTGAAACTTGTATTAGTAGATTGCACAATACAGTACATATTCTGTACAATTGACCACTAAATGGTAACACCTAAATAAGTTTTTTAACTTGGGGTCCACGTAAATCAATTCACATCCTATCTTGCCGATTGTATTGTACCATATGTCCCGGCAAGAAATCTGCGTTCAAAGGACTCCGGCTTGTTAGTGATTCCCAAAGCCCAAAAAAAGTCTGCGGGCTATAGAGCGTTTTCCGTTCGGGCTCCAGTAGTCTTGAATGCCCTCCCGGTAACAGTTCGAGATGCCACCTCAGTAGAAGCATTTAAGTCTCACCTTAAAACTCATTTGTATACTCTAGCCTTTAAATAGACTCCCTTTTTAGACCAGTTGATCTGCCGTTTCTTTTCTTTTTCTTCTATGTCCCACTCTCCCTTGTGGAGGGGGTCCGGTCCGATCCGGTGGCCATGTACTGCTTGCCTGTGTATCGGCTGGGGACATCTCTGCGATGCTGATCCGCCTCCGCTTGGGATGGTTTCCTGCTGGCTCCGCTGTGAACGGGACTCTCGCTGCTGTGTTGGATCCGCTTTGGACTGGACTCTCGCGACTGTGTTGGATCCATTATGGATTGAACTTTCACAGTATCATGTTAGACCCGCTCGACATCCATTGCTTTCCTCCTCTCCAAGGTTCTCATAGTCATCATTGTCACCGACGTCCCACTGGGTGTGAGTTTTCCTTGCCCTTATGTGGGCCTACCGAGGATGTCGTGGTGGTTTGTGCAGCCCTTTGAGACACTAGTGATTTAGGGCTATATAAGTAAACATTGATTGATTGATTGATTGATATAGACCAACATTTTTAGAGTACAATAAGTTTTTGATTCTTTTTAATAACATTGTTATTCTGAATTAACCAATAGTAATTAAAGTACTTCTTACCATTAATGCGACTTCTTGAACAGGTGCGGTAGAAAACGGATGGATGGATTAAAATGCATGAGAATGTTTTATATTTCGAACGTTATTTTCAACACTGCGATTACCAGCGGAATTATTCATTACTTATCGTATTAAGTAATGTCAGCTAAGATGCAGTCATCAAAAGAGCCACATCTGGCTCTAGAGCCAGAGGTTCCCTATCCCTGATCTAGAGGATAGTGCAGTGAAGACGCAACAAACTCTTTCCCTATCTCTCATGGACGAAAAACTGTTGTTTACTTTTGTTGGACTGACCGGCTGTGTTATCGTGTTTGCGACAGCATCAATATTGCGTACCAGAAAATACACGTCAAACGCAAATACCCCATTTCGATGTTTCATTTGGAAGTACCGTATATTTCGGACTATAAGTCGCAGCATTTTTCATAGTTTGGCCAGGGGTGTGACTTATACTTAGGAGCGACTTATGTGTTAAATAATTAACACATTACCGTAAAATATCAAATAATATTATTTAGCTCATTCACGTAAGAGACTAGACGTATAAGATTTCATGGGTTTTATTGATTTTTATTGATTTAGGAGTGACAGATTGTTTGGTAAAGGTATAGCATGTTCTATATGTTAGACCAGGGGTGCCCACACTTTTTCTGCAGGCGAGCTACTTTTCAATTGACCAACTCGAGGGGATCTACCTCATTTATATATATCATTTATATTTATTTATTTATGAAAGAGACATTTTTGTAAACAAGTTAAATGTGTTTAATGATAATACAAGCATGTGTAACACATATAGATGTCTTTCTTTCACAAAGACAAGAATATAAGTTGGTGTATTACCTGATTCTGATGACTTGCATTGATTGGAATCAGACAGTAATGATGATAACGCCCACATTTTCAAATGGAGGAGAAAAAAAGTTGTCCTTTCTGTACAATACCACATGAAAGTGGTTGGTTTTTGGCATCTAATTCATCCAGCTTCCATACACTTTACAAGAAAAACATTGGCGGCAAATTCCGTAGCTCGCTTGATTGACATTCACGGTACCGGAGGGTCTTGTGAGATGACGCTGGCTGCTGCCAGTTCATTATTATGAAAAAATGACAGAGAGGAAGGCGAGAAACACTTTTTATTTCAACAGACTTTCGCGCCGTCCCTTCCGTCAAAACTCTAAAGGCCGACTGCACATTTCCTATCTTCACAATAAAAGCCCTGCTTCATGCTGCCTGCGCTAACAAAATAAGAGTCTCGGAAAGCACATCACTTGTGCACGCCAGCTTTCTGAGGGATCGCTTGTGCACGCCAGTTTTCCGAGACTCTGTATTTAGTTAGCGCAGTTATCCACGAACATAAGATCCCCCACTCGCTTTGCACGAGTCCGTTATTATAATCTGACATCGTAGCCAATAAGTTCTTTCTTTTTTTTTTCTATCGTCTTGTTGTGGGGCAGACTGTCTCGTACATGCACATGCATCCTCCGCTGTTGCCATTTCTAATACAAGACAGCGTATAGCTCATATTTATATTTGTCACTAAAATTGATATGAAAGCGCTAAAAAAAATTCAATGGACGCACATAAATAAAACAGCCAACAAAGCGGCTCATGCTGAAGACAGTCAGAAAGCGGCTAGAAGATGTATTTAAAAAAATAATCTCAGCAAAATGTTGACCAAAGAAACACCATTGCTTGTTATGTTGACCACAAGAATGTGTTTTAAATTCAGACTAAAAGTATTAAAGTTAAAAGAGTTGACTTTTTGCACTTATTTGGAAATCCAAGCAAAATAACAATATCTTCTCCGCTGTTGTAAATGACTTACCTGTGCATTTTAAAGATGATGTTTATGATTATTTTTTTTCTATAGGCAATTAGCCTTTCACACGTCTCTAGAATCATTATCCATTGTAGTCGATAAAAATGCCTTTTTTAATTGTATATAATTAAACTCCATTTAAAAATATATATATATTTTAATAGAAGCCTCCAGCTATTTGCGGAAATACAGTAAACACTTGCTTAATTGTGCTTGTAAATTGTCTGCGGTAGGATTGGAAACAATGTTTTGTTGGTAAGAAACCCCACTGGTGGTTCGGGCATCTGGTCGGGATGCCACCCGAACGCCTCCCTAGGGAGGTGTTTAGGGCACGTCCAACCGGTAGGAGGCCACGGGGAAGACCCAGGACACGTTGGGAAGACTATGTCTCCCGGCTGGCCTGGGAACGCCTCGGGATCCCCCGGGAAGAGCTAGACGAAGTGGCTGGGGAAAGGGAAGTCTGGGTTTCCCTGCTTAGGCTGTTGACCCCCGCGACCCGACCTCGGATAAGCGGAAGAAGATGGATGGATGGAAACCCCACTGCACTTATAATCAAATGTATTGATGGTGAACAAAACCTCCAAAATTATGCAAAAGGGTTTGTCTAAATGTCATTTCAGGGCTGTTTTTTATTTAAAATGTTTAGGGTCAGAAGGTATTTACTAAATTGTACTTTTTTGATCGTATAAATATTGATGTAATTTTGGCAATGAATCCTAATCAGCGCGATGTTGTCCAGAAGTTTTTTTTTTGGTGCGCTATTATTTTCAACTGAGAATATAATTTTTTTTTTTTTATAATGATCGTTTCCCTGCAAAACTGCAGTTCCAGATAGGATCCAGGCTACAAGCGGTTGCAGCACTCTTAATCAAGCCTGGCTGCATAAAGCCAGCAACGTTTGATAAATGATAAATCTTAATGTCTTATGTCATCTTATTGGATTGAGAAATGTTGCCAGATGTTTCTCTTGGTCCTCGTGAATATGAAATGTATCCAAACGGATAGATGCTGAAGTAAAACATCTTACTTAGAATGATGGAATAAAGACAGGAGAACGTAATCGAGGAAGAGAGAGAGAGCGAGAGAGAGAGAGAGAGAGAGAGATGTGCAATATAAATGTAAAGTGGGTGTAAGGGAGAGTGTGCATGATGCTAAGCAGCCTGTTTCCATTGCCTTGTGTGTTTATATATATATATATATATATATATATATATATATAAATATATATATATATATATATATATATATATATATATATATATATATATCTTGATTGGATTATCTAGAGAATAGTCCTCGATACCGTGGTAGAGCGCAATATGTATGTGTGGGAAAAATCACAAGACTACTTCATCTCTACAGAACTGTTTCATGAGGGGTTCCCTCAATCATTTCTTGATGATTGAGGGAACCCCTCATGAAACAGTTCTGTTGAGATGAAGTAGTCTTGTGATTTTTCCCACACACACACACATATATATATATATATATATATATATATATATATATATATATATATATATATATATATATATATATACACATATACATATAAATATATATATGTATATATATATATGTATATATATATATATATATATATATACTGTGTATATACACATTTATATATACTGTATATATATATATACAGTATGCATATATACATATATATACTTTTTTTATATATGTATATGAATATATACTATGTATATATATATATATATATATGTGTGTGTGTATATATATATATATATAAACTGTATGTATATGTATATATACAGTGTATATATATATAAAATAATGTATATATATGTGTGTGTGTGTGTGTATATATATATAGAGTATATATATACTTATATATATGCCTGTATATGTGTGTATATATATATATATATATATATATATATATATATATATATATATATACTATATATATATCCATCTTGATGATGATAAAATTGATAATAAAAAATGATGGCTTGCGCAGTATCTGGATTACATTAGAGTCTGTTTAAAAATTGACAAACATCATCAGGATGTTTATCGCTTGGTGATTGCAAAAAAAAAAGGCTATTCATTTAGAATAACACTGTCTCCAACGTCATGTGTCCTCTATAACTGATTGGTTCTACTTTCCCAAATTCGATGCTGTCATATTAAACACTGACATAATTATTTTCAAACCAGAACTGTAATCATGTGTGAAGGAATAAAATAAACAGTCATATATCAGATCGGAGGAGTTCCATTCACGTATTCAAATAAACTATCTTTATCCATGAATTGATTAACATGGACCCCGACTTAAAGAAGTTGAAAAATGTATTCGCGTGTTACCATTTAGTGGTCAATTGTACGGAATATGTACTGAACTGTGCAATTACTAATAAAAGTCTCAATCAATCAATCAATCAACGAATCCTTGATGATAGCCCCTCTCAGCCGACTTGGAAAAAGCATGACGCCAACTCTTTCTTAACCTTTAAATCTATTTTCAATTCATGGGGATGGCTTTCCTTTTATTTGAAGCACTGCCATAAAATGTTGCCTTATGCTGGGGAGATATATCAAAAAAGCAAAAAGTTACCCGAGAAGAACAAAAAGTCACGTTGTCCTTCTTCGGTTTAGCAACGTGCAACTGCATGACATTGCGTCAGGAAATTATTCCACCACGCGTACAAAACTACGTCCGTGTCGTAACTAGGCAACGAGCCAACACAAAACATTGAGATGTACATATTTACATAATGGGGTCACGAATTAGGGATAAGTATCTTTTACATTTGAACCAATACGGTACTAGTCGATACCGGCACTCGGACTTACCAATTTTTCTATACTAAAATGTATGTGTTAATTTGTTCATCAATACATTTTGTATTATTTTATTTAAGAATCAACTATGATGATAACTGTGCTGTCCAGTTATTTATTGATTTTGTTACACTTCTATCATTTGCAAGACTTTGCATGCAGTTGCAATTCCAAGACACCAGATGGCAGTAGTGTATAGACTGCAGTGTGCTGCATAGTTCGGAAGTAGTCTTTTCCTGTAAACTGAACATACCGGTCTAGTTTCATGCTGCGCCCTACAATGTTTTTATACTGTAAGCATTGTTCTTATTACACACCAGCTGTTTTATTGCAATGTGCATCTTATTCGTAGTTATAACGACCGAATATGGAGGTGTTGAAATCACAATGTAGAAATGCTAATGCTAATCAGTAGCATGCATAACACACAATCAATGTAAATTAGCATTGACCGAGTGCATTTAGTACAAGTGGAGCCTTAAAGGCCTACTGAAATTAGATTTTCTTATTTAAAAGGGGATAGCAGGTCTATTCTATGTGTCATACTTGATCATTTTGCAACATTGCCATATTTTTGCTGAAAGGATTTAGTAGAGAACATCGAGGATAAAGTTTGCAACTTCTGGTCGCTAATAACAAAGCCTTGCCTGTTCCGGAAGTAGCAGACGATGTGCGCGTGACGTCACGGGTTGTGGAGCTCCTCACATCTGAACATTGTTTACAATCATGGCCACCAGCAGCGAGAGCGATTCGGACCGAGAAAGCGACGATTTCCCCATTAGTTTGAGCGAGGATGAAAGATTCGTGGATGAGGAAAGTGAGAGTGAAGGACTAGGAAAAATAAACAAATAAATACGATAAAAAAAAAAACCAACACGGCAGAGCGAAAGGATTTAGTAGAGAACATTGAGGATAAAGTTTGCAACTTTTGGTCGCTAATAAAAAATCCTTGCCTGTTCCGGAAGTAGCAGACAATGTGCGCGTGACGTCACGGGTTGTGGGGCTCCTCACATCTGAACATTGTTTACAATCATGGCCAACAGCAGCGAGAGCGATTCGGACCGAGAAAGCGACGATTTCCCCATTAGTTTGAGCGAGGATGAAAGATTCGTGGATGAGGAAAGCGAGAGTGAAGGACTAGGAAAATTTAACAAATAAATACGAGTTTTAAAAAAAACTAGACGGCAGAGCGAAAGGATTTAGTAGAGAACATCGAGGATAAAGTTTGCAACTTCTGGTCGCTAATAAAAAAGCCTTGCCTGTTCCGGAAGTAGCAGACGATGTGCGCGTGACGTCACGGGTTGTGGGGCTCCTCACATCTGAACATTGTTTACAATCATGGCCACCAGCAGCGAGAGCGATTCGGACCGAGAAAGCGACGATTTCCCCATTAGTTTGAGCGAGGATGAAAGATTCGTGGATGAGGAAAGCGAGAGTGAAGGACTAGGAAAATTAAACAAATAAATACGATTTTTTTTAAAAACTAGACGGCAGAGCGAAAGGATTTAGTAGAGAACATCGAGGATAAAGTTTGCAACTTTTGGTCGCTAATAAAAAAGGCTTGCCTGTTCCGGAAGTAGCAGACGATGTGCGCGTGACGTCACGGGTTGTGGAGCTCCTCACATCTGAACATTGTTTACAATCATGGCCACCAGCAGCGAGAGCGATTCGGACCGAGAAAGCGACGATTTCCCCATTAGTTTGAGCGAGGATGAAAGATTCGTGGATGAGGAAAGCGAGAGTGAAGGACTAGGAAAATTAAACAAATAAATACGATTTTTTTTAAAAACTAGACGGCAGAGCGAAATGATTTAGTAGAGAACATCGAGGATAAAGTTTGCAACTTCTGGTCGCTAATAAAAAAGCCTTGCCTATTCCGGAAGTAGCAGACGATGTGCGCGTGACGTCACGGGTTGTGGAGCTTCTCACATCTGAACATTGTTTACAATCATGGCCACCAGCAGCGAGAGCGATTCGGACCGAGAAAGCGACAATTTCCCCATTAGTTTGAGCGAGGATGAAAGATTCGTGGATGAGGAAAGTGAGAGTGAAGGACTAGGAAAAATAAACAAATAAATACGATTAAAAAAAACTAGACGGCAGAGCGAAATGATTTAGTAGAGAACATCGAGGATAAAGTTTGCAACTTTTGGTCGCTAATAAAAAAGCCTTGCCTGTTCCGGAAGTAGCAGACGATGTGCGCGTGACGTCACGGGTTGTGGAGCTCCTCACATCTGAACATTGTTTACAATCATGGCCACCAGCAGCGAGAGCGATTCGGACCGAGAAAGCGACGATTTCCCCATTAGTTTGAGCGAGGATGAAAGATTCGTGGATGAGGAAAGTGAGAGTGAGGGACTAGGAAAAATTAACAAATAAATACGATTAAAAAAAAAAACTAGACGGCAGAGCGATTCAGATATTATTAGACAAATTTACTAGGATAATTCTGGAAAATCCCTTATCTGCTTATTGTTTTACTAGTGTTTTAGCATTTTAGTGAAAGTCGTAGGGGTATGGCCACGGGTGTAGTGACCGCCAGTGTCTCTGAGGGAAGCCACGTTTCTCGATGAGGCAAAGTGAAGGCAGCCGTTGGGGCCGGGCTGAGATTTTTTTTTCCCCCTCCTCCATGGCGGAAGCGTCCCACGTATGGGGGCGGCCGGTCGGAGGAGTCAAGAGAGTCCGCAGCTGCCTCTTTGACAGGTGCACGAGGAACGACGCAAGCTCTCCGCTCATGTCTACGGTAACAGCCGACTTATTAGCACCATTTTCTCACCGAAACCATGTGGTCGGGAACCATGTTTGCTTGACCGCTCTGTTCCATAGTAAAGCTTCACTGTCATCTTTCGGGAATTTAAACAAGGAAACACCGGCTGTGTTTGTGTTGCTAAAGTCGGCCGCAATACACCGCTTCCCACCTACATCTTTCTTCTTTGACGTCTCCATTATTAATTTAACACATTTTATACGATTCAGCAACACAGATGTCCAGAATACTGTGTAATTATGCGATTAAAGCAAAGGACTTATAGCTGGGATCGGGTATGGAACAAAATGTCCGCTACAATCCGTCACGTCACACGCACGCATCATCATACCGCAACGTTTTCAACAGGATAATTGGCGGGAAATTTAAAATTGCAATTCAGTAAACTAAAAAGGCCGTATTGGCATGTGTTGCAATGTTAATATTTCATCATTGATATCAATCAATCAATCAATGTTTATTTATATAGCCCCAAATCACAAATGTCTCAAAGGACTGCACAAATCATTACGACTACAACATCCTCGGAAGAACCCACAAAAGGGCAAGGAAAACTCACACCCAGTGGGCAGGGAGAATTCACATCCAGTGGGACGCCAGTGACAATGCTGACTATGAGAAACCTTGGAGAGGACCTCAGATGTGGGCAACCCCCCCCCCCCTCTAGGGGACCGAAAGCAATGGATGTCGAGCGGGTCCAACATGATACTGTGAAAGTTCAATCCATAGTGGCTCCAACACAGCCGCGAGAGTTCAGTTCAAGCGGATCCAAGACAGCAGCGAGAGTCCCGTCCACAGGAAACCATCTCAAGCGGATCAGCAGCGTAGAGATGCCCCCAACCGATACAGGCGAGCGGTCCATCCTGGGTCCCGACTCTGGACAGCCACTACTTCATCCATGGTTATCGGACCGGACCCCCTCCACAAGGGAGGGGGGGACATAGGAGAAAGAAAAGAAGCGGCAGATCAACTGGTCTAAAAAAGTCCCCCCTCTAGGGGACCGAAAGCAATGGATGTCGAGCGGGTCCAACATGATACTGTGGAAGTTCAATCCATAGTGGCTCCAACACAGCCGCGAGAGTTCAGTTCAAGCGGATCCAAGACAGCAGCGAGAGTCCCGTCCACAGGAAACCATCTCAAGCGGATCAGCAGCGTAGAGATGTCCCCAACCGATACAGGCGAGCGGTCCATCCTGGGTCCCGACGAGCGATCCATCCTGGGTCCCGACTCTGGACAGCCACTACTTCATCCATGGTTATCGGACCGGACCCCCTCCACAAGGGAGGGGGGGACATAGGAGAAAGAAAAGAAGCGGCAGACCAACTGGTCTAAAAAAGTCCCCCCTCTAGGGGACCGAAAGCAATGGATGTCGAGCGGGTCCAACATGATACTGTGGAAGTTCAATCCATAGTGGCTCCAACACAGCCGCGAGAGTTCAGTTCAAAGCGGATCCAAGACAGCAGCGAGAGTCCCGTCCACAGGAAACCATCTCAAGCGGAGGCGGGTCAGCAGCAGTCTGTAGTAGTGGCTTTCAGTAAGCCTTTAATGCACGTTTGAGTGTTTTTCTATCAGGTGTACTTTCTTTGTTGGCGCGGAATATTGCAACATTACCTCGAGAAAGTCCGACTGAGTGTGCTTTAGTGTTTGAGCCGTCCGAGTCTGTAATTGAACATGCCGTTAACGTGCAACAACGGTATCAAAATATGGCACTGTTCAATGTAAATGGAACCCTAGTGGTACCAACAGAGTATGGTCGGTGCCTGTAAAAGTACCGAATTCGGTACCATGCGTACCTACTCTCAAGGTGGGGTTGGGATCCGGGTGGATGGCCATCTGCCTTAAAACGGTTGCAGCTCTGAGGCAAACCTACCTGCAGAAAGTGAACGGAAGAAAGAGAAATGTCAGTGGCATGCATAATTTAATTATGGACGCATGCAGATGGTGGGAGAAGCTCAGGGCATTATGGGAAATCCCCATGACGGCCCCCTGAGAAGCATAAGTAAGAAATGGTTTATCTCCCATGTGACCTTTGGAGACTGTGAGAACAAGTACATTTGAACTACCAGAGTGAAATCTTTTACTGGGTCAATGTGGTACCAGGAGCTGTTTGAGATGTGCGGGTGCCTTAAGAGGGAATAGTTCTTCTGCATCCTTGAGGACGTGTCGGATGTTTGGAATATTCGCTTTTCACGTTTACACACTGGGATAAGTATAGTTGATTGGCTTAAAACAGCTTAGTGCAGTTTTCAGTGCCCTTTTGTTGAAAATGTATAATAGTAATTGATTGGTTCGTTCAAAATGAGCTTATAATATATCTTAACCGGCCATCATGTTTCATTATGTCCATTTTTATTCATTGAAATAATGAGCATACAAGGCCAATGTCAGGGTTTAATCAAATCAATTAGACCTTACTAAGAGTTTTGGGTTTGCTGTGTCAGCTCAGTCTAAAACGTCAGGTTACAGTGAATTTACAAAACAAACACACTCCATGATTGTACCTCTGAAATATTTTCTGTTACGCCCCCTCTAGGAAGAAGAAAATATTCTGCCCCACTATTTAAAAAGGACTGCATTATGATAATGTTTTTGTTTTGTTTTTCCACGGTAAAAGTCTCCAGAATATTGTCATGCCACAGTGGATCATGCTTTGTGGTTGGTTCAGTTAAGGTGAAGAGTCCAAACAGCATGAACGTGTTGCAAAAAACCTCCGGCGCAGATATTTTGTGTTACGCCCCCTCTAGGAAGAATAGAATATTCTGCCCCACTATTTGAGAAGGACTGCATTATGATAATGTTTTTGTTTTTGTTTTGTTTTTCCATGGTAAAAGTCTCCAGAATATTGTCATGCCACAGTGGATCATGCTTTGTGGTTGGTTCAGTTAAGGTGAAGAGTCCAAACAGCATGAAAGTGTTGCAAAAAACCTCCGGCGCGGATATTTTCTGTTACGACCCCTCTAGGAAGAAGAAAATATTCTGCCCCACTATTTGAGAAGGACTGCATTATGATAATGTTTTTGTTTTTGTTTTGTTTTTCCATGGTAAAAGTCTCCAGAATATTGTCATGCCACAGTGGATCATGCTTTGTGGTTGGTTCAGTTAAGGTGAAGAGTCCAAACAGCATGAAAGTGTTGCAAAAAAACCTCCGGCGCAGATATTTTCTGTTACGCCCCCTCTAGGAAGAAAAAAACTATTCTGCCCCACTATTTAAAAAGGACTGCATTATGATAATGTTTTTGTTAATAACTTCACACATAAGTCGCTCCTGAGTATAAGTCGCACCCCCTGCCAAACTATGAATAAACTGCGACTTATAGTCCTAAAAATATGGTTTAAGGCACAACAGATTATAAGGCGCACTGTCAGCTTTTGAGAAAATTGGAAGTTTTTAGGTGCGCCTTATAGTGCGGAAAATACGGTACACTCACTAGACCAGTGGTTCTTAAATGGGGGTACGCGTACCCCTGGGGGTACTTGAACGTATGCCAAGGGGTACGTGAGATTTATTTTAAATATTCTAAAAAAATAGCAACAATTCAAAAATCCTTTATGAATAAATTTATTGAAGAAAACTTCAACAAAGTATGAATGTAAGTTCATAAACTGTGAAAAGAAATGCAACAATGCAATATTCGGTGTTGACAGCTAGATTTTTTGTGGACATGTTCCATAAATATTGATGTTAAAGATTTTTTTTGTGAAGAAAAGTTTCAGATGGATCTCGAATACAATCCCCAAAGAGGGCACTTTAAGTTGATGATTACTTCTCCATCCATCCATCCATCCATCCATCCATCCATCCATCTTCTTCCGCTTATCCGAGGTCGGGTCACGGGGGCAGCAGCCTAAGCAGAGAAGCCCAGACTTCCCTCTCCCCAGCCACTTCGTCTAGCTCTTCCCGGGGGATCCCGAGGCGTTCCCAGGCCAGCCGGGAGACATAGTCTTCCCAACGTGTCCTGGGTCTTCCCCGTGGCCTCCTACCGGTTGGACGTGCCCTAAACACCTCCCTAGGGAGGCGTTCGGGTGGCATCCTGACCAGATGCCTGAACCACCCCATCTGGCTCCTCTCGATGTGGAGGAGCAGCGGCTTTACTTTGAGTTCCTCACGGAGCTTCTCACCCGGCGGAGGAAACTCATTTGGGCCGCTTGTACCCGTGATCTTATCCTTTCGGTCATGACCCAAAGCTCATGACCATAGGTGAGGTTGGGAACGTAGATCGACCGGTAAATTGAGAGCTTTGCCTTCCGGCTCAGCTCCTTCTTCACCACAACGGATCGGTACAACGTCCGCATTACTGAAGACGCCGCACCGATCCGCCTGTCGATCTCACGATCCACTCTTCCCCCACTCGTGAACAAGACTCCTAGGTACTTGAACTCCTCCACTTGGGGCAGGGTCTCCTCCCCAACCCGGAGATGGCATTCCACCCTTTTCCGGGCGAGAACCATGGACTCGGACTTGCACACACACAGCTAAAAGTCGTCTGCTTTAACCGCATAATTACACAGTATTTTGGACATCTGTGTTGCTGAATCTTTTGCAATGTATTCAATTAATAATGGAGAAGTCAAAGCAGAAAGATGGAGGTGGGAAGCTTGTGGAGGAGCAGCGGCTTTACTTTGAGTTCCTCCCGGATGGCAGAGCTTCTCACCCTATCTCTAAGGGAGAGACCCGCCACCCCGCAGAGGAAACTCATTTCGGCCGCTTGTACCCGTGATCTTATCCTTTCGGTCATGACCCAAAGCTCATGACCATAGGTGAGGATGGGAACGTAGATCGACCGGCAAATTGAGAGTTTTGCCTTCCGGCTCAGCTCCTTCTTCACCACAACGGATCGATACAACGTCCGCGTTACTGAAGACGCCGCACCGATCCGCCTGTCGATCTCACGATCCACTCTTCCCCCACTCGTGAACAAGACTCCTAGGTACTTGAACTCCTCCACTTGGGGCAGGCACTCCACCCTTTTCCGGGAGACAAGTTTTTAGTTATTTTTATATCTTTTTTTTCCAAATAATTCAAGAAAGACCACTACAAATGAGCAACATTTTGCACTGTTATAAACAAACTGATGACATAGTGCTGTATTTTACTTCTTTATCTCTTTTTTTCAACCAAAAATGCTTTGCTCTGACTAGGGGGTACTTGAATCAAAACAATGTTCACAGGGGGTACATCACTGAAAATAGGTTGAGAACCACTGCACTAAACGGTTAATCGGAGCGCCAGAATATGAATCAAAGCTAATCGATTTCAGAGACGAATCATTGCAGCCCTGAACTCCACTAATACCAATAAATGTGTGTGAGCATCCATCTCGATGTGCGCTTTGTTCAGTCTTTCTGGCATTTTCCCCTGACAGCTTTGTCTAGGTCAGGTCATCAACTCAAACCACTCTCACTCCTTCTCCACACACTCATGTTGCACACAGCCCTGTGTGGCATTCACCGACTGTCACACCGGAAACATATCTAAGGAAAGATCAAGCCTCGTATCACTTGAAATGAATTAGCTTTTGTTAGACCTCTACAGCTCTCGAAAATGTTCATTGTAAAGTCACGCGATTGCCAAAGGTTATCATATTAAATGACAAGCGGTAGAAAAGCGAGAGATGGATACGGTGTGAAGTCCGTTGAAAGAATTAAGTCAATGATGACTTTGGTCTAAGAAATAAGAGGGATTAGTTAGTCTCCATGTGTGGAGTTTTGGGGTTTTCTCAAAATGGTCATTCCACCAAATCCGTTCACCGAATGTTCTTGTTAAAACGCTCATTGTTCAACCCAAAATCTGATAATACACATAATGAACAATTGAAAATGTGGATTTTCTCAGGCAACGTCCAGTTACCAGGACTGTGCTGAGATTTTAACCCTGACTATTAGACCAGTGCTTCTCAAATGGGGGTACTTGAAGGTATGCCAAGGGGTACTTGAGAATTTTTTTTAAATATTCTAAAAATAGCAACAATTCAAAAATCTTTTCTAAATACATTTATTGAATAATACTTCAACAAAATATGACATAACTGTGAAAAGAAATGCAACAATGCAATATTCAGTGTTGACAGCTAGATTTTTTTGTGGACATGTTCCATAAATACTGATGTTAAATATTTCTTTTTTTGTGAAGAAATGTTTAGAATTAAGTTCATTAATCCAGATGGATCTCTATGATAATCCCCAAAGAGGGCACTTTAAGTTGATGATTACTTCTATGTGTAGAAATCTTTATTTGGGTCCTTGGCCCATGGCAAAGGACTCCACAGGAGTCCTTTGCCATGGGCCAAGGACCCTATTGAAACTGCTGTGTTTTATTATTATTCCGCACCTACGCGCTGTAATTTGACCCCCTTAACATGCTTCACAACTCACCAAATTTGACACACACGTTGGTATAGCAAACCTTCCCAACATATTAATCAATCAATCAATCAATGACCTTTTTGATCACCTTGGTTGCCATTTTATCACAGGAAAGATTAGCCTCTAGAATGGAACCTAGGTAGGTGATCTCATCCTTCCTGGTGATAACAATGTCATCCACTTTTATAGTGAAGTCACTGACCTTCTTAAGTTTGATATGGGACCCAAAAAGGATGGATTCCGTTTTACCTAAGTGTATGGATAGCTTGTTGTCAGCGAGCCAGGTGCAAATATTGAGGAGTTCAGCACTGAGGATTTGTTCCACCTGTGACTTGTCCTTGCCGGATACCAGCAGGGCCGAGTCATCCTCAAACAGGAACAATTCACAGTGGCATGCTGATGGCATGTCATTCACGTATATCAGGAACAGTAAAGGTCCTAGAATACTGCCTTGGGGGACTCCACAGCTTACTGAGAGGGGAGGGGCACCTCTACCACCTGTTTCCTCCCCTCCAAGTAAGATTGCATCCAGCTTGATGAGGTTTCGTCGAATCCGATTGCTCGGAGCTTATCCAACAGTATAGCGTGGTTAACGGTGTCAAAGGCCTTCTGAATGTCCAGCATGACCATGCCGCAGTATTTTCCCGCGTCCACCTCATGTTTGATGTGGTCGGTCAGATAGAGAAGGCATGTGTCAGTGGAGTGGTTAGTTCTGAAGTAAACCAATTTATTTCAATCTTTAAATAGAACCTTGGTGCCCTCGTGCAAAAAAAATGTGCTGTGATAATACTCACAGTATGAAGACTTTGTAGGGCGCAACCTAAGACTAGACTTTCAGCATCAAGGCAAAGACTACATTCTCAGCTAGGCAACACACTGTAGCCTACACACTACCCGCTCTAACGCTCTAATGTCCTTTTTCTGTTTGAAGAAAATTATTTTTCACATTTACAAGGTAGTTTAAATTCATCTTTTAAACCGTATTTATTGACTATGCAATCCAATCAGGGTGCAGATAAAACATTGATATTGCATTTAATCTTGACGTTGTGCATGTATTTCCTGGGGACACACATGGCAGATGTGAAGTGAAGTGAATTATATTTATATAGCGCTTTTCTCTAGTGACTCAAAGCGCTTTACATAGTGACACCCAATATCTAAGTTACATTTAAACCAGTGTGGGTGACACTGGGGGCAGGTGGGTAAAGTGTCTTGCCCAAGGACACAACGGCATTGACTAGGATGGCGGAGGCGGGAATCGAACCTGCAACCCTCAAGTTGCTGGCACGGGGTTTCGCCCTACAAAGTCTTTATACTGTGAGTATTGTACTTGCTGTTTGATTGTAACCTGTCACGCCTATGGTTCATGTTTTGTTTTGGTCATGCTATGTTTAGTGTTTTGGACATTTAGTTTTGTTTTGCATTTCCTTGTTTGTCTTGTTACCATGCCAACTGATTTAGTTTTCTGTCATGTCTGATCATGAGTTTTGTATGGCCATACTACCCTGAGCATCCCAATCTTATCTGTTCTCAAAGCTAAGCAGTGTCTGGCCTGGTTAGTACTTGGATGGAGACTGCCTAGGAATACCAGGTGCTTTTGACCCTTTGGACTCTAAGTTCCTTTTTTTTTCACTCCCTGTTTTGTTACCATGACAACCAATCAGTTCACGTGTCTTGTCTCACATCTGTTTTCACCTATCATGTTCATTATTTAAGGCACAGTTGACCAGTTAGTCAGTCTGGCAACATCCCCTCATTGACGCCCTCGATTATCAATCAATCAATGATCAATCAATGTTTATTTATATAGCCCCAAATCACAAATGTCTCAAAGGACTGCACAAATCATTACGACTACAACATCCTCGGAAGAACCCACAAAAGGGCAAGGAAAACTCACACCCAGTGGGCAGGGAGAATTCACATTCAGTGGGACGCCAGTGACAATGCTGACTATGAGAAACCTTGGAGAGGACCTCAGATGTGGGCAACCCCCCCCCCTCTAGAGGACCGAAAGCAATGGATGTCGAGCGGGTCTAACATGATACTGTGAAAGTTCAATCCATAGTGGCTCCAAGACAGCAGTGAGAGTCCCGTCCACAGGAAACCATCTCAAGCGGATCAGCAGCGTAGAGATGTCCCCAACCGATACAGGCGAGCGGTCCATCCTGGGTCCCGACGAGCGGTCCATCCTGGGTCTCGACTCTGGACAGTCAGTACTTCATCCATGGTCATCGGACCGGACCCCCTCCACAAGGGAGGGGGGGACATAGGAGAAAGAAAAGAAGCGGCAGATCAACTGGTCTAAAAAGGAGGTCTATTTAAAGGCTAGAGTATACAGATGAGTTTTAAGATGAGACTTAAATGCTTCTACTGAGGTGGCATCTCGAACTGTTACCGGGAGGGCATTCCAGAGTACTGGAGCCCGAAATGAAAACGCTCTATAGCCCGCAGACTTTTTTTGAGCTCTAGGAATCACTAATAAGCCGGAGTCTTTTGAACGCAGATTTCTTGCCGGGACATACGGTACAATACAATCGGCAAGATAGGCTGGAGCTAGACCGTGTAGTATTTTATACGTAAGTAGTAAAACCTTAAAGTCACATCTTAAGTGCACAGGAAGCCAGTGCAGGTGAGCCAGTACAGGCGTAATGTGATCAAACTTTCTTGTTCTTGTCAAAAGTCTAGCAGCCGCATTTTGTACCAACTGTAATCTTTTAATGCTAGACATGGGGAGACCCGAAAATAATACGTTACAGTAGTCGAGACGAGACGTAACAAACACATGGATAATGATCTCGGCGTCTTTAGTGGACAGAATGGAGCGAATTTTAGCGATATTACGGAGATGAAAGAAGGCCGTTTTAGTAACGCTTTTAATGTGTGACTCAAAGGAGAGAGTTGGGTCGAAGATAATACCCAGATTTTTTACAGAGTCACCTTGTTTTATTATTTGGTTGTCAAATGTTAAAGTTGTATTATTAAATAGAGGTCGGTGTCTAGCAGGACCGATAATCAGCATTTCCGTTTTTTTGGCATTAAGTTGCAAAAATTATCTGCTTCATGCCTTGCAATGCTTTCCATTTTGTCCACGTAAGTTTTTGTTATTCATGCCACTGCGCAAGTGTTTTTGTTTCATGTTTGTAGTTTACAGTCTTTGTGCTAGTCTTTTGTTTCATAGCCCAGTTTTTTGTACCGCCATTGTGCGCGCTTTTTGTTGGTTCCTGGTTTTAGTTTTAGTGTTAAAATAAAAATGTGTTTACCTTAACGCCGTTTCCACTCCATTCGCTTTGCACCTCGGGAAAACAAGCTAAACGGTATACAGAACAGGCGGATTGAAGGATGGAATAAAAACACGGGCGATCCAATATATTCCTTCTTTTAATAGAACCTCGTTGCCCTCGTACAACAACAACAAAAATGTGCTGTGACAAAGAAATAATTTAATTGAACGCCATCACTACACACTACCACCCATTTTCGCCTCACACCTCGTCTTAGCCGGTTTTGTATTGACGGTGATTTCTATCGTTTCTCTTCAGAGAAGATGATAAAAGCGAAGATTGATCCTTCGTGTTAAGAATGGAGCTTCAGATATCCCTGAGTTGTTGCTGCCTCTGCTTATCACTTCTTGAGCACAGGAGCTGTCTTATCCCTGTCTGGAATATAGCTCACCTTTTATATATATAAACATTTTCAGCCGAATAAACAATGTTTAAAGATGTCAGATACTAGGCCGCCTGCATCTCCTTCGCCGAGAAGCTTCATTGTTTTGCCAGACAGAAACAAAACACCGGTAGCCTGGAGCTTTCTTTCCGGATAGGAGTTCATCCTGGGTCGTTATCCAGCAGGGAAATATAACTAAGCAGGAGCTGAGGCGTGGTCATTATTTATTGATATGCAGGAAGATAGTGATAAAGTGAAGATAATGACATCAGCAGACCAATGTCATTGATTTTTTTTTCTTCAAACTAAGCATCTGGCTTTTGGAGACAGCATCACGCATTTGATCATATTTTACACCGGCCCCTGAGTTTACATACTAAAAAAATGCTGGGTTATTTTGACAACCCAATTCATGAGTTGCAAGTCCATCCATTTTCTACCGCTTATTCCCTTTCGGGGTCGCGGGGGGCGCTGGCGCCTATCTCAGCTACAATCGGGCGGAAGGCGGGGTACACCCTGGACAAGTCGCCACCTCATCGCAGGGCCAACACAGATAGACAGACAACATTCACACTCACATTCACACACTAGGGCCAATTTAGTGTTGCCAATCAACCTATCCCCAGGTGCATGTCTTTGGAAGTGGGAGGAAGCCGGAGTACCCGGAGGGAACCCACGCATTCACGGGGAGAACATGCAAACTCCACACAGAAAGATCCCGAGCCTGGATTTGAACCCAGGACTGCAGGACCTTTGTATTGTGAGGCAGACGCACTAACCCCTCTGCCACCGTGAAGTATTGGGTTAAATGATAAATGATAAATGGGTTGTACTTGTATAGCGCTTTTCTACCTTCAAGGTACTCAAAGCGCTTTGACACTACTTCCATCCATCCATCATCTTCCGCTTATCCGAGGTCGGGTCGCGGGGGCAACAGCCTAAGCAGGAAAGCCCAGACTTCCCTATCTCCAGCCACTTCGTCTAGCTCTTCCCGGGGGATCCCGAGGCGTTCCCAGGCCAGCCGGGAGACATAGTCTTCCCAACGTGTCCTGGGTCTTCCCCGTGGCCTCCTACCGGTTGGACGTGCCCTAAACACCTCCCTAGGGAGGCGTTCGGGTGGCATCCTGACCAGATGCCCGAACCACCTCATCTGGCTCCTCTCGATGTGAAGGAGCAGCGGCTTTACTTTGAGTTCCTACCGGATGGCAGAGCTTCTCACCCTATCTCTAAGGGAGAGCCCCGCCACACGGCGGAGGAAACTCATTTCGGCCGCTTGTACCCGTGATCTTATCCTTTCAGTCATGACCCAAAGCTCATGACCATAGGTGAGGATGGGAACGTAGATCGACCGGTAAATTGAGAGCTTTGCCTTCCGGCTCAGCTCCTTCTTCACCACAACGGATCGATACAACGTCCGCATTACTGAAGACGCCGCACCGATCCGCCTGTCGATCTCACGATCCACTCTTCCCTCACTCGTGAACAAGACTCCTAGGTACTTGAACTCCTCCACTTGGGGCAGGGTCTCCTCCCCAACCCGGAGATGGCACTCCACCCTTTTCCGGGCGAGAACCATGGACTCGGACTTGGAGGTGCTGATTCTCATTCCGGTCGCTTCACACTCGGCTGCGAACCGATCCAGCGAGAGCTGTAGATCCCGGTCAGATGAAGCCATCAGGACCACATCATCTGCAAAAAGCAGAGACCTAATCCTGCGGTCACCAAACCGGATCCCCTCAACGCCTTGACTGCGCCTAGAAATTCTGTCCATAAAAGTTATGAACAGAATCGGTGACAAAGGACAGCCTTGACACTACTTCCACATTTACCCATTCACACACACATTCACACACTGATGGAGGGAGCTGCCATGCAAGGCGCCAACCAGCACCCATCAGGAGCAAGGGTGAAGTGTCTTGCTCAGGACACAACGGACGTGACGAGGTTGGTACTAGGTGGGAATTGAACCAGGGACGCTCGGCTCAACCTGTTCTCAGTGATGTACCCCCTGTGGACATTTTTTGAATTCAAGTACCCCCTAATCAGAGCAAAGCATTTTTGGGTTGAAAACAAAGAAATGAATGCGAGTGTGTATGTTGTCTGTCTATATGTGGTGGCGACTTGTCCAGGGTGTACTCCGCCTTCCGCCCGATTGTAGCTGAAATAGGCGCCAGCGCCCCCAAAAGGGAATAAACGGTAACAGTTCGCGATGCCACCTCAGTAGAAGCATTTAAGTCTCACCTTAAAACTCATTTGTATACTCTAGCCTTTAAATAGACTCCCTTTTTAGACCAGTTGATCTGCCGTTTCTTTTCTTTTTCTTCTTTACTTTTACTCAAGTAAATATTTGGGTGACTACTCCTTACTTTTACTTGAGTAATAAATCTCTAAAGTAACAGTACTCTTACTTGAGTACAATTTCTGGCTACTCCACCCACCTCTGAGGCGGGTGGTGTATAAGTCCTGAAGAGATGGGAGTGGCGCACCAATGATTTTCCCAGCTGTTTTCACGATGCGCTGCAGGTCTTTTCTGTTGTGTTGAGTGTAGCTCCCGCCCCACGCAGTGATGCAGCTAGAAAGGATGCTTTCAATGGTGCTTCTGTAAAAAGTGGTCAGGACGGGTGGTGGAGCACTTGCCCGCTTTAGTTTTCGCAGGAAGTAAAGGCGCTGTTGGGCCTTCTTCACCAGTGACGTGGTGTTGGTAGTCCATGACAGGTCCTCACTGATGTGCACCCCCAGGAATTTGGTGCTCCTTACTCTCTCCACTGCAGCACCACCGATGGTCAGTGGCAGGTGTTGAGTGTGGCCTCTCTGGAAATTGACAACAATCTCATTCAGCAAGAGATTGTTGTCCCTGCACCACATGGTCAGGAGGTCCACCTCTTTCCTGTAGTGAGTCTCGTCCCCCTTGGTGACGACACCCACCAGAGTTGTGTCGTCCGTAAACTTAACGTGGTGGTTGGAGCTGTAGGTTGGTGTGCAGTCATGTGTCAGTAGAGTGAAGAGCAGAGGACTGAGCACACAGCCTTGTGGGGCCCCTGTGCTCAGGGGGATGGTGCTTGAGGTGTTGTTACCTGTGTTGCAATGTTAATATTTCATCATTGATGTATAAACTATCAGACTGCGTGATCGGTAGTAGTGGGTTTCTAATATTCCATCATTGATATATAAACTATCAGACTGCGTGGTCGGTAGTAGTGGGTTTCTAATATTTCATCATTGATATATAAACTCCGACTGCGTGGTTGGTAGTAGTGGGTTTCTAATATTTCATCATCGATATATAAACTATCAGACTGCGTGGTCGGTAGTACTGGCTTTCTAATATTTCATCATTGATATATAAACTATCAGACTGCGTGGTCGGTAGTAGTGGCTTTCTAATATTTCATCATTGATATATAAACTATCAGACTGCGTGGTCGGTAGTAGTGGGTTTCTAATATTTCATCATTGATATATAAACTATCAGACTGCGTGGTCGGTAGTAGTGGGTTTCTAATATTTCATCATTGATATATAAACTATCAGACTGCGTGGTCGGTAGTAGTGGCTTTCTAATATTTCATCATTGATATATAAACTATCAGACTGCGTGGTCGGTAGTAGTGGGTTTCTAATATTTCATCATTGATATATAAACTATCAGACTGCGTGGTCGGTAGTAGTGGGTTTCTAATATTTCATCATTGATACATAAACTATCAGACTGCGTGGTCGGTAGTAGTGGCTTTCTAATATTTCATCATCGATATATAAACTATCAGACTGCGTGGTCGGTAGTAGTGGGTTTCTGATATTTCATCATTGATATATAAACTATCAGACTGCGTGGTCGGTAGTAGTGGCTTTCTAATATTTCATCATTGATATATAAACTATCAGACTGCGTGGTCGGTAGTAGTGGGTTTCTAATATTTCATCATTGATATATAAACTATCAGACTGCGTGGTCGGTAGTAGTGGGTTTCTAATATTTCATCATTGATATATAAACTATCAGACTGCGTGGTCGGTAGTAGTGGGTTTCTAATATTTCATCATCGATATATAAACTATCAGACTGCGTGGTCGGTAGTAGTGGGTTTCTAATATTTCATCATTGATATATAAACTATCAGACTGCGTGGTCGGTAGTAGTGGCTTTCTAATATTTCATCATTGATATATAAACTATCAGACTGCGTGGTCGGTAGTAGTGGGTTTCTAATATTTCATCATTGATATATAAACTATCAGACTGCGTGGTCGGTAGTAGTGGGTTTCTAATATTTCATCATTGATACATAAACTATCAGACTGCGTGGTCGGTAGTAGTGGCTTTCTAATATTTCATCATCGATATATAAACTATCAGACTGCGTGGTCGGTAGTAGTGGGTTTCTGATATTTCATCATTGATATATAAACTATCAGACTGCGTGGTCGGTAGTAGTGGGTTTCTAATATTTCATCATTGATATATAAACTATCAGACTGCGTGGTCGGTAGTAGTGGGTTTTTTAATATTTCATCATTGACATATAAACTATCAGACTGCGTGGTCGGTAGTAGTGGGTTTCTAATATTTCAACATTGATATATAAACTATCAGACTGCGTGGTCGGTAGTAGTGGCTTTCTAATATTTCATCATTGATATATAAACTATCAGACTGCGTGGTCGGTAGTAGTGGGTTTCTAATATTTCATCGTCGATATATAAACTATCAGACTGCATGGTTGGTAATAGTGGGTTTCTAATATTTCATCATTGATATATAAACTATCAGACTGCGTGGTCGGTAGTAGTGGCTTTCTAATATTTCATCATTGATATATAAACTATCAGACTGCGTGGTCGGTAGTAGTGGGTTTCTAATATTTCATCATTGATATATAAACTATCAGACTGCGTGGTCGGTAGTAGTGGCTTTCTAATATTTCATCATTGATATATAAACTATCAGACTGCGTGGTCGGTAGTAGTGGCTTTCTAATATTTCATCATCGATATATAAACTATCAGACTGTGTGGTCGGTAGTAGTGGGTTTCTAATATTTCATCATTGATATATAAACTATCAGACTGCGTGGTCGGTAGTAGTGGCTTTCTAATATTTCATCATTGATATATAAACTATCAGACTGCGTGGTCGGTAGTAGTGGGTTTCTAATATTTCATCATTGATATATAAACTATCAGACTGCGTGGTCGGTAGTAGTGGCTTTCTAATATTTCATCATCGATATATAAACTATCAGACTGCGTGGTCGGTAGTAGTGGCTTTCTAATATTTCATCATTGATATATAAACTATCAGACTGCGTGGTCGGTAGTAGTGGGTTTCTAATATTTCATCATTGATATATAAACTATCAGACTGCGTGGTCGGTAGTAGTGGGTTTCTAATATTTCATCATTGATATATAAACTATCAGACTGCGTGGTCGGTAGTAGTGGGTTTCTAATATTTCATCATTGATATATAAACTATCAGACTGCGTGGTCGGTAGTAGTGGCTTTCTAATATTTCATCATTGATATATAAACTATCAGACTGCGTGGTCGGTAGTAGTGGGTTTCTAATATTTCATCATTGATATATAAACTATCAGACTGTGTGGTCGGTAGTAGTGGGTTTCTAATATTTCATCATTGATATATAAACTATCAGACTGCGTGGTCGGTAGTAGTGGGTTTCTGATATTTCATCATTGATATATAAACTATCAGACTGCGTGGTCGGTAGTAGTGGGTTTCTAATATTTCATCATTGATGTATAAACTATCAGACTGCGTGGTCGGTAGTAGTGGGTTTCTAATATTTCATTGTCGATATATAAACTATCAGACTGCGTGGTCGATAGTAGTGGGTTTCTAATATTTCATCATTGATATATAAACTATCAGACTGCGTGGTCGGTAGTAGTCGGTTTCTAATATTTCATCATTGATATATAAACTATCAGACTGCGTGGTCGGTAGTAGTGGGTTTCTAATATTTCAACATCGATATATAAACTATCAGACTGCGTGGTCGGTAGTAGTGGGTTTCTAATATTTCATCATTGATATATAAACTATCAGACTGCGTGGTCGGTAGTAGTGGCTTTCTAATATTTCATCATTGATGTATAAACTATCAGACTGTGTGGTCGGTAGTAGTGGGTTTCTAATATTTCATAATTGATATATAAACTATCAGACTGCGTGGTCGGTAGTAGTGGGTTTCTAATATTTCATCATTGACATATAAACTATCAGACTGCGTGGTCGGTAGTAGTGGGTTTCTAATATTTCATCATTGATATATAAACTATCAGACTGCGTGGTCGGTAGTAGTGGGTTTCTAATATTTCATCATTGATGTATAAACTATCAGACTGCGTGGTCGGTAGTAGTGGGTTTCTAATATTTCATCATCGATATATAAACTATCAGACTGCGTGGTCGGTAGTAGTGGGTTTCTAATATTTCATCATTGATATATAAACTATCAGACTGCGTGGTCGGTAGTAGTGGGTTTCTAATATTTCATCATCGATGTATAAACTATCAGACTGCGTGGTCGGTAGTGGGTTTCTAATATTTCATCATTGATATATAAACTATCAGACTGCGTGGTCGGTAGTAGTGGGTTTCTAATATTTCATCATTGATGTATAAACTATCAGACTGCGTGGTCGGTAGTAGTGGGTTTCTAATATTTCATCATCGATATATAAACTATCAGACTGCGTGGTCGGTAGTAGTGGGTTTCTAATATTCCATCATTGATATATAAACTATCGGACTGCGTGGTCGGTAGTAGCGGGTTTCTAATATTCCATCATTGATATATAAACTATCAGACTGCGTGGTCGGTAGTAGTGGGTTTCTAATATTTCATCATTGATATATAAACTATCAGACTGCGTGGTCGATAGTAGTGGGTTTCTAATATTTCATCATTGATGTATAAACTATCAGACTGCGTGGTCGGTAGTAGTGGGTTTCTAATATTTCATCATCGATATATAAACTATCGGACTGCGTGGTCGGTAATAGTGGGTTTCTAATATTTCATCATCGATATATAAACTATCAGACTGCGTGGTCGGTAGTAGTGGGTTTCTGATATTTCATCATTGATATATAAACTATCAGACTGCGTGGTCGATAGTAGTGGGTTTCTAATATTTCATCATCGATATATAAACTATCAGACTGCGTGGTCGGTAGTAGTGGGTTTCTAATATTTCATCATCGATATATAAACTATCAGACTGCGTGGTCGGTAGTAGTGGGTTTCTAATATTTCATCATCGATATATAAACTATCAGACTGCGTGGTCGGTAGTAGTGGGTTTCTAATATTTCATCATTGATATATAAACTCCGACTGCGTGGTTGGTAGTAGTGGGTTTCTAATATTCCATTTTTGATATATGAACTATCAGACTGCGTGGTCGGTAGTAGTGGGTTTCTAATATTTCATCATCGATATATAAACTATCAGACTGCGTGGTCGGTAGTAGTGGGTTTCTAATATTTCCACATCGATGTATAAACTATCAGACTGCGTTGTCGGTAGTAGTGGGTTTCTAATATTTCATCATCGATGTATAAACTATCAGACTGCGTGGTCGGTAGTAGTGGGTTTCTAATATTTCATCATTGATATATAAACTCCGACTGCGTGGTTGGTAGTAGTGGGTTTCTAATATTCCATTTTTGATATATGAACTATCAGACTTTGTGGTCGGTAGTAGTGGGTTTCTAATATTTCATCATCGATATATAAACTATCAGACTGCGTGGTCGGTAGTAGTGGGTTTCTAATATTTCATCATCGATATATAAACTATCAGACTGCGTGGTCGGTAGTAGTGGGTTTCTAATATTTCAACATCGATGTATAAACTATCAGACTCCGTTGTCGGTAGTAGTGGGTTTCTAATATTTCATCATCGATATATAAACTATCAGACTGCGTGGTCGGTAGTAGTGGGTTTCTAATATTTCAACATCGATGTATAAACTATCAGACTGCGTGGTCGGTAGTAGTGGGTTTCTAATATTTCATCATCGATATATAAACTATCAGACTGCGTGGTCGGTAGTGGGTTTCTAATATTTCATCATTGATATATAAACTATCAGACTGCGTGGTTGGTAGTAGTGGGTTTCTAATATTCCATCATTGATATATAAACTATCAGACTGTGTGGTCGGTAGTAGTGGGTTTCTAATATTTCATCATCGATATATAAACTATCAGACTGCGTGGTCGGTAGTAGTGGGTTTCTAATATTTCATCATCGATATATAAACTATCAGACTGCGTTGTCGGTAGTAGTGGGTTTCTAATATTTCATCATCGATGTATAAACTATCAGACTGCGTGGTCGGTAGTAGTGGGTTTCTAATATTTCAACATCGATGTATAAACTATCAGACTGCGTTGTCGGTAGTAGTGGGTTTCTAATATTTCATCATCGATGTATAAACTATCAGACTGCGTGGTCGGTAGTAGTGGGTTTCTAATATTTCATCATTGATATATAAACTATCAGACTGCGTGGTCGGTAGTAGTGGGTTTCTAATATTTCAACATCGATGTATAAACTATCAGACTGCGTGGTCGGTAGTAGTGGGTTTCTAATATTTCATCATTGATATATAAACTATCAGACTGCGTGGTCGGTAGTGGGTTTCTAATATTTCATCATTGATATATAAACTCCGACTGCGTGGTTGGTAGTAGTGGGTTTCTAATATTCCATTTTTGATATATGAACTATCAGACTGCGTGGTCGGTAGTAGTGGGTTTCTAATATTCCATCATTGATATATGAACTATCAGACTTTGTGGTCGGTAGTAGTGGGTTTCTAATATTTCATCATCGATATATAAACTATCAGACTGCGTGGTCGGTAGTAGTGGGTTTCTAATATTTCATCATCGATATATAAACTATCAGACTGCGTGGTCGGTAGTAGTGGATTTCTAATATTTCAACATCCATGTATAAACTATCAGACTGCGTTGTCGGTAGTAGTGGGTTTCTAATATTTCATCATCGATGTATAAACTATCAGACTGCGTTGTCGGTAGTCGTGGGTTTCTAATATTTCATCATTGATATATAAACTATCAGACTGCGTGGTCGGTAGTAGTGGGTTTCTAATATTTCAACATCGATGTATAAACTATCAGACTGCGTGGTCGGTAGTAGTGGGTTTCTAATATTTCATCATCGATATATAAACTATCAGACTGCGTGGTCGGTAGTGGGTTTCTAATATTTCATCATTGATATATAAACTATCAGACTGTGTGGTCGGTAGTGGGTTTCTAATATTTCATCATTGATATATAAACTATCAGACTGCGTGGTCGGTAGTGGGTTTCTAATATTTCATCATTGATATATAAACTATCAGACTGCGTGGTTGGTAGTAGTGGGTTTCTAATATTCCATTTTTGATATATGAACTATCAGACTGCGTGGTCGGTAGTAGTGGGTTTCTAATATTCCATCATTGATATATGAACTATCAGACTGTGTGGTCGGTAGTAGTGGGTTTCTAATATTTCATCATCGATATATAAACTATCAGACTGCGTGGTCGGTAGTAGTGGGTTTCTAATATTTCATCATCGATATATAAACTATCAGACTGCGTGGTCGGTAGTGGGTTTCTAATATTTCATCATTGATATATAAACTCCGACTGCGTGGTTGGTAGTAGTGGGTTTCTAATATTCCATTTTTGATATATGAGCTATCAGACTGCGTGGTCGGTAGTAGTGGGTTTCTAATATTTCATCATCGATATATAAACTATCAGACTGCGTGGTCGGTAGTAGTGGGTTTCTAATATTTCAACATCGATGTATAAACTATCAGACTGCGTTGTCGGTAGTAGTGGGTTTCTAATATTTCATCATCGATGTATAAACTATCAGACTGCGTGGTCGGTAGTAGTGGGTTTCTAATATTTCATCATTGATATATAAACTATCAGACCGCGTGGTCGGTAGTAGTGGGTTTCTAATATTTCATCATTGATATATAAACTATCAGACTGCGTGGTTGGTAGTAGTGGGTTTCTAATATTTCATCATTGATATATAAACTATCAGACTGCGTGGTCGGTAGTAGTGGGTTTCTAATATTCCATCATCGATATATAAAGTATCAGACTGCGTGGTCGGTAGTAGTGGGTTTCTAATATTTCATCATTGATATATAAACTATCAGACTGCGTGGTCGGTAGTGGGTTTCTAATATTTCATCATCGATATATAAACTATCAGACTGCGTGGTCGGTAGTAGTGGGTTTCTAATATTCCATCATTGATATATAAACTATCAGACTGCGTGGTCGGTAGTAGTGGGTTTCTAATATTTCATCATTGATATATAAACTATCAGACTGCGTGGTCGGTAGTGGGTTTCTAATATTTCATCATCGATATATAAACTATCAGACTGCGTGGTCGGTAGTAGTGGGTTTCTAATATTCCATCATTGATATATAAACTATCAGACTGCGTGCTCGGTAGTAGTGGGTTTCTAATATTTCATCATTGATGTATAAACTATCAGACTGCGTGGTCGGTAGTAGTGGGTTTCTAATATTCCATCATTGATATATAAACTATCAGACTGCGTGGTCGGTAGTAGTGGGTTTCTAATATTTCATCATTGACATATAAACTATCAGACTGCGTGGTCGGTAGTAGTGGGTTTCTAATATTCCATCATTGATATATAAACTATCAGACTGTGTGGTCGGTAGTAGTGGGTTTCTAATATTTCATCATTGATATATAAACTATCAGACTGCGTGGTCGGTAGTAGTGGGTTTCTAATATTCCATCATTGATATATAAACTATCAGACTGCGTGGTCGGTAGTAGTGGGTTTCTAATATTTCATCATCGATATATAAACTATCAGACTGCGTGGTCGGTAGTAGTGGGTTTCTAATATTTCATCATTGATATATAAACTATCAGACTGTGTGGTCGGTAGTAGTGGGTTTCTAATATTTCATCATCGATATATAAACTATCAGACTGCGTGGTCGGTAGTAGCGGGTTTCTAATATTTCATCATTGATATATAAACTATCAGACTGCGTGGTCGGTAGTAGTGGGTTTCTAATATTTCATCATTGATATATAAACTATCAGACTGCGTGGTCGGTAGTAGTGGGTTTCTAATATTTCATCATTGATATATAAACTATCAGACTGCGTGGTCGGTAGTAGTGGGTTTCTAATATTTCATCATTGATATATAAACTATCAGACTGCGTGGTCGGTAGTAGTGGGTTTCTAATATTTCATCATCGATATATAAACTATCAGACTGCGTGGTCGGTAGTAGTGGGTTTCTAATATTTCATCATCGATATATAAACTATCAGACTGCGTGGTCGGTAGTAGTGGGTTTCTAATATTTCATCATTGATATATAAACTATCAGACTGCGTGGTCGGTAGTAGAGGGTTTCTAATATTTCATCATTGATATATAAACTATCAGACTGCGTGGTCGGTAGTTGTGGGTTTCTAATATTCCATCATCGATATATAAACTATCAGACTGCGTGGTCGGTAGTAGTGGGTTTCTAATATTTCATCATTGATATATAAACTATCAGACTGCGTGGTCGGTAGTAGTGGGTTTCTAATATTTCATCATTGATATATAAACTATCAGACTGCGTGGTCGGTAGTAGTGGGTTTCTAATATTTCAACATCGATGTATAAACTATCAGACTGCGTGGTCGGTAGTAGTGGGTTTCTAATATTTCATCGTCGATATATAAACTATCAGACTGTGTGGTCGGTAGTAGTGGGTTTCTAATATTTCAACATCGATGTATAAACTATCAGACTGCGTGGTCGGTAGTAGTGGGTTTCTAATATTTCATCATTGATATATAAACTATCAGACTGTGTGGTCGGTAGTAGTGGGTTTCTAATATTTCATCATCGATATATAAACTGTCAGACTGCGTGGTCGGTAGTAGTGGGTTTCTAATATTCCATCATTGATATATAAACTATCAGACTGCGTGGTCGGTAGTAGTGGCTTTCAGTAGGCCTTCAACTTTTACTGTCCACTTTTAGCTCTGCCTAGAATGAGCAACATGCGTTGGGTTTTAGCCTTAATATTTCAGAGTGTGTGAGCAGCTTGGCGAGGCATCGCCTCCCTCCGGGTGCAGTCTGCAAACCAAAAGCAGCAATGTGTTGAAGTGAGTTCATCCAACAGTCCACTAATAGAATTATTCGTGTGTGTGTTTGCTGTGTCTACAAAATCTAGCCTTGATATGCAGCCAGGCAGAACAGGCTTTCTCTTGGTTTCGAGCTTCCAACATTACATGACCTCCTATGGAGTGTTCTCTTCTAATTACAAGCCAATTATCTACAGAGTGCTGCTGTGATCACAATGCAGTTGAGGGAAATAGAGGCTTGACATGCTGACACGCATTGTCTGCAGGCTCTTTTATGTGCGGTTCTGTATCTTCTGGGGTTTGTGCAGTAGCTCGCTACAAGAGGAGAGGGATCAGCAGGGTTGCTGTCTCCTATGTAAACATCAGAAGCACGAGAGATGCGAATGTTGGTGTGCTTTTATTTATTTATTTTTAAATTACGGCTTACCACTGCAGGCCACCTGTGGTTTTGTCGGCTCTTGTTTCCATTTTTATCCTCAGTGATTAGTCAAACCGTTGAATTCTCATTGTGGTGTCCCCAAGGACTCGATTTGCCTCTGATTACTGGGTGTATCATTAGAACTAATGACACAGTAATCATTAGGCCTGAGCCCACAACGACGCGTGGACTTTTAACAAGTAGAATGCCTGCGATGTCATGCATAATGGAATATGACCAAAGTGGCCATGTCATTGAATGGATGAAGGGATCCATGCATGGAGGTCCCTGTTTTGTGTAAAGAAGTGGCTGCAAAATGTCAATTAATAAATGGTGCTTTGTAGGATTTTTGTTCAAGTCTAGGGCAGTGGTTCTCAAATGGGGGTACTTGAAGGTATGCCAAGGGGTACTACGTGAGATTTTTAAAAAATATTGTAAAATTAAAAACAATTTAAAAATCCTTTATAAATACATCCATCCATCCATTTTCTACCGCTTATTCCCTTTCGGGGTCGCGGGGGGCGCTGGCGCCTATCTCAGCTACAATCGGGCGGAAGGCGGGGTACACCCTGGACAAGTCGCCACCTCATCGCAGAGCCAACACAGATAGACAGACAACATTCACACACTAGGGCCAATTTAGTGTTGCCAATCAACCTATCCCCAGGTGCATGTCTTTGGAAGTGGGAGGAAGCCGGAGTACCCGGAGGGAACCCACGCAGTCACGGGGAGAACATGCAAACTCCACACAGAAAGATCCCGAGCCTGGATTTGAACCCAGGACTGCAGGACCTTCGTATTGTGAGGCAAACGCACTAACCCCTCTGCCACCGTGAAGTCCATTTATAAATACATTTATTGAATAATACTTCAACATAATATGAATGTAAGTTCATAAACTGTGAAAAGAAATGCAACAATGCAATATTCAGTGTGGACAGCTGGATTTTTTGTGGACTTGTTCCATAAATATTGATGTTAAAGATTTATTTTTTTGTGAAGAAATTTTTTTATTTACAATCCCCAAAGAGGGAACTTTAAGTTAATGATTACTTCTATGTGTAGAAATCTTTATTTATAATTGAATCACTTGTTTATTTTTCAACATGTTTTTAGTTATATTTATATCTTTTTTTTCCAAATAATTCAAGAAAGACCACTACAAATGAGCAATATGTTGCACTGTTATACAATTTAATAAATCAAAAACTGATGACATAGTGCTGTATTTTACTTTATCTCTTTTTTTCAACCAAAACCGCGTTGCTCTGATTAGGGCAGGGGTAGGGAACCTTTCAATCAATCAATGTTTATTTATATAGCCCCAAATCACAAATGTCTCAAAGGACTGCACAAATCATTACGACTACAACATCCTCGGAAGAACCCACAAAAGGGCAAGGAAAACTCACACCCAGTGGGCAGGGAGAATTCACATCCAGTGGGACGCCAGTGACAATGCTGACTATGAGAAACCTTGGAGAGGACCTCAGATGTGGGCAACCCCCCCCCCTCTAGGGGACCGAAAGCAATGGATGTCGAGCGGGTCTAACATGATACTGTGAAAGTTCAATCCATAGTGGGTCCAACACAGCCGCGAGAGTTCAGTTCAAGCGGATCCAAGACAGCAGCGAGAGTCCCGTCCACAGGAAACCATCTCAAGCGGAGGCGGATCAGCAGCGTAGAGATGTCCCCAACCGATACAGGCGAGCGGTCCATCCTGGGTCCCGACGAGCGGTCCATCCTGGGTCTCGACTCTGGACAGCCAGTACTTCATCCATGGTCATCGGACCGGACGCCCTCCACAAGGGAGGGGGGGGTCATAGGAGAAAAAAGAAAAGAAGCGGCAGATCAACTGATCTAAGGAGGAGGTCTATTTAAAGGCTAGAGTATACAAATTAGTTTTAAGGTGAGACTTAAATGCTTCTACTGAGGTAGCATCTCGAACTTTTACCGGGAGGGCATTCCAGAGTACTGGAGCCCGAACGGAAAACGCTCTATAGCCCGCAGACTTTTTTTGGGCTTTAGGAATCACTAATAAGCCGGAGTCTTTTAAACGCAGATTTCTTGCCGGGACATATGGTACAATGGTCCTTTGAGACATTTGTGATTTAGGGCTATATAAATAAACATTGATTGATTGATCCGTAGTTAACAGATCAATGTAGCGGATCCAGGATTGGTAGGACTGTACGGTTACATCAGGCCAAACTGCTTCTTTGTGTTTTGGTGCACCGAGGCGCTGTTTCTGAATTTCCACCTGCAGAATCCTAAAAGGCACGCAACATCTGCAGCAGGCAGGCTATAAAAGCTGCCTCGTACAGTATCACTTGGCTCTTGTCTCTCATAATGTCAGCCCTCCTCCAGTCATGAGGGGGGGGGGTACACCGCGCTGCATCTTTTATTCATAAGCACAACATTTCCTTTCTACGTTGCCTCCGAAAATATGAGTCCAAATCTTTTCCAACTTTCTGTTAATTAACAGCGAGTTGAAGTCAGCCTCAGAGGCTTTGGTTGGCTCAAGTGGAAGACCCCGTTGTTTTTTGGCATTTTTTTTTCTCCGCAATTCCGTGTCCCTTGTGTGTCTTTCCGGGGTTGGAAATCACTAATAGGCAGACTCAATCAAGAGGAAAATTAAGAGTGCAGCGCAATGCTCAATGGAGCGTTTCAATACTGTAATGATAAGTCAAGATGAAAGGACAGAGCCTGCAACTAATGGGCGGTGGATTTCAATATACTTGTCGCACAGAATTGGATCGCCTTTATTGCCGCTTTCATACATTCCCAGGATGAAAGTGCTTATTTGGCCGTGTGTTTATCTCTCCATGCTGTTATCAGCATTCTGTTCATAACATCATTGATACGTAAGTTGAGCATTTGCAAGGGAAGTAATGTTGCTTTCGAAAAGTCACACTTAAAAAGACAGTCTGTGTTTTCATACATATCACTATTCCCGCTACTGACTTTATATATAGAACGGTTTTTATGTGACCCGGCTAAACGGAAGTCCTTCTCGGGGATTAGATGGAAACATTTCAGAAAATAATGTCTGCTCTATCCCTTCCAAGCCAGTCTTACCGACGACTATCTCAAAGTCTTTGAACACGCGACTTAAAGAAGACATGCACTATCTTGCCAAAAGTATTTGGCCACCTGCCTTGACTCACATATGAACTTGAAGTGCCATCCCATTCATAACCCCTAGGGTTCAATATGATGTCGCTCCACCTTTTGCAGTTACTACAGCTTGAACCCTTCTGGGAAGGCTGTCCACAAGGTTGCGGAGTGTGTTTATTTGGAATTTTCCACCATTCTTCCAAAAGCGCATTGGTGAGGTCACACACTGATGGCCTGGCACTCAGTCCGTTCTAATTCATCCCAAAGGTGTTTTATCGGGGTTCAGGTCAGGACTATGTGCAGGCCAGTCAAGTTCATCTACACCACAGGTGTCAAACTCTGGCTCGCCGTGTAATTTCATTTGGCCCTTGAGGCAATATCTAATTAACATTAGAGCTGGCCCGCCGGTATTATATACAACGGTATTATAAACTCATACTTGCCAACCTTCCCGATTTTCTCGGGAGACTCCCGAAGTTCAGTGTCCCGCCCCGAAAATCATCCGGGACAACCATTCTTCCGAATTTCCACCGGGACAACGATATTGGGGGCGGGCCTTAAGGGCATTCCCTTTAGCGTTCTCTACAACCTGTCGTCACATACGCTTTTCCTCCATACAAACAGCGTGCCGGTCCAGTCACATAATATTTACGGCTTTTACACACACATAAGTGAATGCAAGTCATACTTGGTCAACAGCCATACAGGTCACACTGAGGATGGCCGTAGAAACAACGTTAACACTGTTACAAATATGCGCCACACTGTGAACTCACACCAAACAAGAATGACAAACACATTTCGGGAGAACATCCGCACCGTAACACAACATAAACACAACAGAAGAAATACCCAGAACCCCAGCGCCCCACTAACTTTTCTGGGGCGCTACAATATACACCCACGCTACCACCAAACACCACTCCCTAGCTTGTTCAATATTCAGTGCAAAACCTGTTTGGGTCCTCTTAAAAGGTTAATTTGTTCAACCTTGGCCCGCGGCTTTGTTCAATTTAAAATTTTGGCCCACTCTGTATTTGAGTTTGACACCCCTGGTCTACACTATACCATTTCATCCATGTCTTTACGGACCTTGCTTTGTGCACTGGTGCTCAGTCATGTTGGAAGAGCAAGAGGCATTTTGGACGATTCCATGCTCCCACGATGTTGGGAGCATGGAATCGTCCAAAATGTTTTGATATCCTGGAGTATTCAAAGTTCCTTTCACTGGAACTAAGGGACCAAGCCTAACTCCTGAAAAACAACCCCACACCATCATTCCTCCTCCATTAAATTTCACACTCGGCACAATGTAGTCCAAAAAGTACCGTTCTCCTGGCAACCTCTAAACACAGACTTGTCCATCAGATTGCCAGATGGAAAAGCGTGATTCATAACTCCAGAGAGCGTGTCTCCACTGCTCGAGAGTCTAGTGCCGACATACTTTACACCAGTGGTCCCCAACCACTGGGCCGTGGCCAGGTACCGGGCTGTGGCCGGATTGGTACCGGGCCGCAGAAGAAAACTTTTAATAATCAATCAATGTTTATTTATCCATCCATCCATCCATCCATCTTCTTCCGCTTATCCGAGGTCGGGTCGCGGGGGCAGCAGCCTAAGCAGGGAAACCCAGACTTCCCTCTCCCCAGCCACTTCGTCTAGCTCTTCCCGGGGAATCCCGAGGCGTTCCCAGGCCAGCCGGGAGACATAGTCTTCCCAACGTGTCCTGGGTCTTCCCCGTGGCCTCCTACCGGTTGGACGTGCCCTAAACACATCCCTAGGGAGGCGTTCGGGTGGCATCCTGACCAGATGCCCGAACCACCTCATCTGGCTCCTCTCGATGTGGAGGAGCAGCGGCTTTACTTTGAGTTCCTCCCGGATGGCAGAGCTTCTCACCCTATCTCTAAGGGAGAGGAAACTCATTTGGGCCGCTTGTACCCGTGATCTTATCCTTTCGGTCATGACCCAAAGCTCATGACCATAGGTGAGGATGGGAACGTAGATCGACCGGTAAATTGAGAGCTTTGCCTTCCGGCTCAGCTCCTTCTTCACCACAACGGATCGATACAACGTCCGCATTACTGAAGACGCCGCACCGATCCGCCTGTCGATCTCACGATCCACTCTTCCCTCACTCGTGAACAAGACTCCTAGGTACTTGAACTCCTCCACTTGGGGCAGGGTCTCCTCCCCAACCCGGAGATGGCATTCCACACTTTTCCGGGCGAGAACCATGGACTCGGACTTGGAGGTGCTGATTCTCATTCCGGTCGCTTCACACTCGGCTGCGAACCGATCCTGCGAGAGCTGAAGATCCCGGTCAGATGAAGCCATCAGGACCACATCATCTGCAAAAAGCAGAGACCTAATCCTGCGGTCACCAAACCGGAACCCCTCAACGCCTTGACTGCGCCTAGAAATTCTGTCCATAAAAGTTATGGACAGAATAACTGTTTGGTACAGTGGGACAGATGAGTGTAAATATAGAATCCATACACAAATCTGTAAATGAAATAAAAAAATTTTCTGCTGTGTTTATGTTTGCAAATGTAATAATGCAAAAGGAAAAAAAGAAAGGGCAACAAGGTTTATTTAATTAAATAGTTTGTGTGGCATGCTCACATTTCTAGGTAAACAGTTTGAACTTAGGGTCATTGAAAGTAGTGCATTCAAAAGGACTTTCATATATTCCTGAAGCCTAAGTAAATACATACAGTACTTGAGCAGAAAATCCCTTACACATTACAGAATCCAATATTAGAATCCGATGAGCTGATTTAATTACAAGATTTAATTTCTCTTACGTGTACACAAGTCTTCAGCTCGATATAGACCACATCCCCGTTACTCTCGCGTTGTTCGAAGACGTCAGTGTGTGAGCTTTGACCCGGACAACCTGCTTGAGGGACAGAATGCCATCTCGAATCAGATTTGGGACAAACCTCAAAGAAGGTTGTTTACGTGGTGACAAAGACGGGAGATTCTTGACGACCGCGGGGCATTTTGGAGTCCAGTTCGTTTGAGGATACAGACGCATTTCCAGCCCTCCCTCAGCGTGTTCACACTACCTCTCCTTCCCTCCGTCTCATGAATGGCTCATGGGGTAGACGGGGTAAAGTGGTCGCCATTAATTATGCTGCAAAAATATTACAGAGGATGAATTTTACTTAACTTGAGAAATTATTTGACTTTTTCTCTTTGATGTTTAGGTGGACACAAGTAGAGTAACTGCACTATCAAGCACTACAGTGAAATAGTGTTGTCCCGATACCAGTATTTTGGTACTGGTACCTTAATTATTTCAATACTTTTCGGGGACGGCATGGCGCAGTTGGGAGAGTGGCCGTGCCAGTAACTTGGAGGTTGCTGGTTCGATCCCCAGCTTCTACCAACCAAGTTGTGTCCTTGAGAAAGGCACTTCACCCTTGCTCCTGATGGGTCCTGGTTAGTGCCTTGCATGGCAGCTCCCACAATAAGTGTGTGTATGGGTGAATGTGGAAATAGTGTCAAAGGAAGGTAGAAAAGCACCTTATAAGTATTTTAACCCTTTTGGTCATTTCCTAAATAAAAGGGACCACAAAAAGTGGCATTATTGTCTATATTTTAACAACAAAATCTTAGGGTACATTAAACTTATGTTTCTTATTGCAAGATTGTCCTTAAATAAAATCGTGAACATACAAGACAACTCGTGTTTTATTAGTAAGTAAGCAAACAAAGGCTCTGAATTAGTCTTCTGATGTATGAAGTAACATATTGTGTCATTTATCATTTTATTATTTTATCAACATTATAAAGTACAAGCTGTAAAAATGGTAAAAATGTATTATTAATCTACTCGTTCATTTACTGTTGATATCTGCTTATTTTCTCTTTTAACATGTTTTATCTATACTTCTGTTAAAATATAATAATCACTTATTCTTCTGTTACATTAGTTTTGGATGATACCACACATTTAGGTATCGATCTGATACCAAGTGGTTACAGGATCATACATTGGTCACATTCAAAGTCCTCATATGTCCAGGGACGTATTTCCTGAGTTTATAAACATAATATGATTTTTTTTAAAAAGGATATAAGATTTTGTGTTGATAAAAAACATTGACGTAATCAAAGTTGCATCGACTAGATACGTTGTTGTACTTGATATCTTTACAGTGGATGTTAGGTGTAGATCCACCCATGACGTTTGTGTACATTTTTCTCTTGACGCCGGTGAGCTACAGTGTGTTGTGAAACATGTTTAGCTATTCCTCGTCCTCCAGGGATGATACTCGTAAGAAACTTACTTTATTTGTCGCCATGGAGGTGAGGGTTAGTGATTTAGAAGTACCTAAAAAACTGCCTACTGCGGGCGTTTCAGTGGTATAACTTCACCTTTATCGTCAGTTTTTAGACCAAATTGCGTCCGTTCTCCCTTTTTCTGTCTGTCACTGTGTCTGTTTGTAGGTACTCCGTGAGTGTGCGCTGCCGAACATGCTCCTCTGCTCGTAAACCAGCAATGTCACGACAGGGCATGGAGGGGTGGGGGACCGATGGATGGATGGATGGATTGTTGGATGGATGGATGGATGGATGGATGGATGGATGGATGGATGGATGGATGGATGGATGGATGGATGGATGGATGGATGGTTGGTTGGTTGGTTGGTTGGTTGGTTGGTTCGTTGATTGGTTGGTTGGTTGGTTGGTTCGTTGGTTGGTTCGTTGGTTCGTTCGTTGGTTGGTTGGTTGGTTCGTTGGTTGGTTCGTTGGTTCGTTCGTTGGTTGGTTCGTTCGTTGGTTGGTTGGTTGGTTGGTTCGTTGGTTCGTTGGTTCGTTCGTTGGTTGGTTCCTTGGTTCGTTCGTTGGTTCGTTCGTTGGTTCGTCTGTTTGTTCGTCCGTTCGTTGGTTCGTCCGTTCGTTGGTTCGTTCCTTCGTTGGTTCGTTCGTTCGTTGGTTCATTCTTTCGTTGGTTCGTTCCTTCATTGATTCGTTCGTTCGTTGGTTGGTTCGTTCCTTGGTTCGTTCGTTCGTTGGTTCGTTCGTTCGTTGGTTGGTTGGTTCGTTCGTTGGTTCGTCCGTTCGTTGGTTCGTTCCTTCGTTGGTTGGTTCGTTCGTTCGTTGGTTCGTTCGTTCGTTGGTTGGTTGGTTCGTTCGTTGGTTCGTCCGTTCGTTGGTTCGTTCCTTCGTTGGTTGGTTCGTTCGTTGGTTCGTTCCTTCGTTGGTTCGTTCCTTCGTTGATTCGTTCGTTCGTTGGTTGGTTCGTTCCTTGGTTCGTTCATTCGTTGGTTGGTTCGTTCGTTGGTTGGTTGGTTGGTTCGTTCGTTTGTTCGTTGGTTCGTTGGTTCATTCGTTGGTTCGTTGGTTCATTGGTTCGTTCATTGGTTCGTTCGTTGGTTCGTTCGTTGGTTCGTTCGTTCGTTCGCTCGTTGGTTCGTTCGTTCCGGTACTTTTCAGAGGCGGTATGGTACCGAATATGATTTATTAGTATCGCAGTACTATACTAACAGCGTCGTATTGTCCAACCCTACACTGAAAGTACATTCCCAAGAACAAGTCTTGACAATTATGTTGTACTTGTGTCTGTAATTGTGTTTGTAGTCAAGTTTCTTAAATGGATGGAGTTCCACAGTAGACAAACATTTTTTACAAGTCGGTGATTTATATCATTGTGTTATTTAAAACGTGTCATGTATTTGTGGATTTCAACATGGCAGTAGCAGCCTCGCTATTTGACTTTTCATATGCAGGTTCAATGTAGCTGCTGACAGAAGCTCATTGTATATATCAGTGGTTCTCAAATGGGGGTACGTGTACCCCTGGGGGTACTTGATGGTATGCCAAGGGGTACGTGAGATTTTTTTTTAAATATTCTAAAAAGTAGCAACAATTCAGAAATCCTTTATAAATATAAAATATGAATGTCAGTTCATAAACTGTGAAAAGAAATACAACAATGCAATATTCAATATTGACAGCTAGATTTTTTGTGGACATGTTCCATAAATATTAAAGATTTATTTTTTCTGTGAAGAAATGTTTCGAATTAAGTTCACAAATCCAGATGGATCTCTATTACAATTGCCAAAGAGGGCACTTTAAGTTGATGATTACTAAATCTTTATTTATAATTGAATCACTTGTTTTTTTGTCAACAAGTTTTTAGTTATTTTATATCTTTTTTTCCAAATAGTTCAAGAAAGACCACTACAAATGCGTAATATTTTGCACTGTTATACAATTTAATGAATCAGAAACTGATGACATAGTGCTGTATTTTACTTTTTTATCTCTTTTTCTTCAAACAAAAATGAATTAAAAAATGTTCACAGGGGGTACATCACTGAAAAATGGTTGAGAACCCCTGGCCTAGTGGTTAGAGTGTCCGCCCTGAGATCGGTAGGTTGGGAGTTTAAACCTTGGCTGAGTCATACCAAAGACTAAAAAAAAAAATGGGACCCATTCCCTCCCTGCTTGACACTCAGCATCTAGGGTTGGAATTGGGGGTTAAATCACTATAAATGCCCACTGCTCCCCTCACTTCCCAGAGGGTGATCAAGGGGATGGGTCAAATGCAGAGGACAAATGTCACCACACCTAGTGTGTGTGTGAGACAATCATTAGTGCTTTTATTTTAACTTTAGACAAGTGAATGCAACGCATAATTGGTCAACAGTCATACAGGTCACACTGAGGGTGGCCGTATAAACAACATTAACACTGTTACCAATATGCGCCACACCGTGAACCCACACCAAACAGGAATGACAAACACATTTTGGGAGAACATCCGCACCGTAACACAACATAAACACAACAGAACAAATACCCAGAACCCCTTGAAGCATTAACTCTTCCGGGACGCTGCAACACCCCACATTCCAACGCCTTCAAGGTGAAGCATAGAGTTTAGTTGCGGACATATGAAGCACAAAGTGGAATAATGGAAAATGGAGAAATACCAGCTGCTTCAAACATGACTATTGATAAAGAAAGAACTCTTAAAATATATGCATTCGCCACAACTTCTATGGGAAGTTATCAAAGGCTCTCACACTGAGGCTAGAGTACTGTGGTAAAGTACTGGAACACAGGATAGACTAGCCACGGATCTGCAGAGTCATGAAAGAGGAGTGAGGGGGAGGCTTAGAAAGTCAAGGAGGAGCAAGGCATTAATGTCAGCTGGCAAATATAGCTCGGGGTTGGAGCTTTCCTGGCCCCACGGGATGGTTAGGGTTGTGTTAGGCCCCTGTACACCAGAGCTTGACTGATAAGTTGGAGCAAGTCGTATATCACGATGGCTCCTGTTTCCTCTCATAGGTGGTGCCTCGTTTTGGGTAAAACCTCCTCAATGTCTACAAACAGCACTCATTTAAACAATAATCTTGTTCATGAATACGTTTTTGTGTAAACAAAGTCTAAAGTAAAGAGCTGGCGATCTGTTAGACTGCCTGTGTTTTAGTACAATGGCAGTCCAATGGTCTCTCACATGGGCGATGTGGGTTCGAGTCCTGCTCAGAGGAGTAGGGAAAAAACGACACAGCTGAGAGAGAGAGAGAAACTACATAATCACTAGACCAGGGGTGTCAAACGTACGACCCACAGGCCAGGTCAGCCCCGTGAACAGGTTTTACCCGGCCTGTGGGAGGAGTTTGCTAAATATAAAAGTGAGCCCAAATGTTTGAATGCAAGAAACTGCTGTACTAAATGTGTCCACTAGATGTCGCAAAAGCAATTCTTTGTATCTTTGTGGCCGGAAGCGATTGCTCAAAGACTACAAGATTACCCTAAAACATGGGTGTCAAACTCTGGTCCGCGGGCCAAATTTGGCTTGCCGTACAATTTCATTTGGCCCTTGAGGCAATATCAAATTAACATTAGAGCTGGCCCGCCGGTACTATAAAGGCACTGCCTTTAGCGTTGTCTACAATATGTTGAACTCCTCCAATTGTGAGTTGTGTCTGTTAAAATCATGGTTAATGATGACAGTTGTGAACAAGAGCATGTATTGTCTCTATGTGATGTGAATGAGGTATGGTATCTCTACGCTGCTGATCCGACTCCGCTTTGGATGGTTTCCTGTGGACGGGACTCTCGCTGCTGTCTTGGATCCGCTTTGAACTGAACTCTCGCGGCTGTGTTGGATCCATTATGGATTGAACTTTCACAGTATCATGTTAGACCCGCTCGACATCCATTGCTTTCGGTCCCCTAGGGGTGTGAGTTTTCCTTGCCCTTATGTGGGTTCTTCCCAGGATGTCGTAGTGGTTTTGTAAAGTCCTTTGAGACATTTGTGATTTAGGGCTATATAAATAAACATTGATTGATTGATTGATGGTTGTATTTTATATTAAGTATGTGTCCATGAAAGGGCATTTTATGACATTTCTTAATTTGATTACATGCTATAGTATGACTTTATTGTCATAATTTTATTGCATGATTTTTGTATCCCTTTAATTTTAGTAGCCAGGGACTGCAGATGGAAATGAACTATTTAGCTATAATCTCGTACAGAACATATCTGTCTTTGATCTTAATGTTTCTGTGCATTGTCCCTTTAAATAAAGACTATATATATAAATCACTAGTGTCTCAAAGGGCTGCACAAACCACTACGACATCCTCGGTAGGCCCACATAAGGGCAAGGAAAACTCACACCCAGTGGGACGTCGGTGACAATGATGACTATGAGAAACCTTGGAGAGGAGGAAAGCAATGGATGTCGAGCGGGTCTAACATGATACTGTGAAAGTTCAATCCATAATGGATCCAACACAGTCGCGAGAGTCCAGTCCAAAGCGGATCCAACACAGCAGCAAGATTCCCGTTCACAGCGGAGCCAGCAGGAAACCATCCCAAGCGGAGGCGGATCAGCAGCGCAGAGATGATTTAGGGCTATATAAGTAAACATTGATTGATTGATATATATATATATATATATATATATATATATATATATATATATATATATATATATATATATATATATATATATGAGATGTAGGCCGATATTGAGCTTCCCCCTTTTAAGAGATCAGCATCCACTACTGGATGCTACAGCTGTAAAATAAGTAAACCGCATGATGTTAGTACATCAGTCGAGGAAAATGAGCATACTGTAATTAGATCTTGTTGTTATTTTTTTTTTTTTTTGATAGATTGAAAATCAACACCAATGAATGACTGATGAACATTATCACATACTTTATTCAGAAAGTATAAATAACGACAAATAAAGACAGAATACTATAAACTATTAATTATTTAAATAGACTCCCTTTTTAGACCAGTTGATCTGCCGTTTCTTTTCTTTTTCTCCTATGTCCCACTCTCCCTTGTGGAGGGGGTCCGGTCCGATCCGATGGCCATGTACTGCTTGCCTGTGTATCAGCTGGGGACATCTCTGCTCTGCTGATCCGCCTCCGCTTGGGATGGTTTCCTGCTGGCTCCGCTGTGAACGGGACTCTTGCTGCTGTGTTGGATCCGCTTTGGACTGGACTCTCGCGACTGTGTTGGATCCATTATGGATTGAACTTTCACAGTATCATGTTAGACCCGCTCGACATCCATTGCTTTCCTCCTCTCCAAGGTTCTCATAGTCATCATTGTCACCGACGTCCCACTGGGTGTGAGTTTTCCTTGCCCTTATGTGGGCCTACCGAGGATGTCGTAGTGGTTTGTGCGGCCCTTTGAGACACTAGTGATTTAGGGTTATATAAGTAAACATTGATTGATTGATTGAACCGCAAGATATAAGTGTAAAAAAAAAACAACATTGTGATTTGTACATTTTCAGAATGCGCTAGTTCTATTTCCAAACAAAGAAAACAATATAAAGTTGTCTTTATTTTTAGGTTATCATGCCGTGATTTTACCAGTCCAGCCTAATTGGGAGTAGATTTATTCTGTGTGCAGTTCCCCGATCTAAAATGACACCTCTGCACTGGACGAAGCTGAGCTGTTTGTGATTGAGAGCTACGAACGCCAATCATTGCATTCCGCCGACAAAATCGGGGGCCCTTGATTGGGTTGGGGCCCCTGGTAAGCCCGTGCATTGAAGCGGCCTTGTCTGTGACACCGAGTCAGGCGTTTGTGACTGCCTAAAGGTCATGTGCATATATTATCACACTAATCCCAAGACTCCAGTCTATATTAACGGCTCTGTGTGCATATTTAAGATGAAAGCCATATAGACTCAGCCTCAGCATTAACCTGCCCTACAAAGAAAATAAGTAGTGTCGGATTTTGTTTGTTTTGGTAGGTTTGATGCGTGAAATCAGTCCTTTTACTTCATGTAAAGATGATGTGCTGCTCCTGGGGGACCTGTTTACCATTTATATCAAGCACAAAAAAAAAAAACAAGGGGGTATTAACATTAAAACCAACTGATTTGAACCAGCTAAAACTAATATGTGTCTCATTTAGACTACGCCTTTGGAAAATCAGTTTCCCACTGCTTAAATTCAATCCTTTCATTTTTTTTTTTTTTTTTTAAATGCTCCTCCCCGACGCTGAGAAGACTTCCGTTGAACTCATGTTTGCACCGAGCGCCGCGGTACAAATAAAAGGATCTTCCAGGGATTTTCCATTTTTCAAAGACCGTGGATTAAGCATCGCATGGTAAAAGAGAACTCACGCTCAGCAAATAGCGTATTTTCTTTATCCTGCCGCCAACGTTGAAGTCTTTGTAATGATGACTCAGAGTTAAGGTGTCTTGGAAGTGTGCACACTTAAAGAAAAAAAAAGGGATAACTTGCAAGGGAAAAACTTTTGATATGCAAAAGAACCATATGCTAAACGTGACTTCCCTGAAGGGGCAAGCCTGACACATGTTGGGTTCTTTGTATCTTTATGAATATCATTTAGATGTAGATTAAATCATTTTGGTCTCAGTATTGATCCTTGGTGTACTCCACATGTTATTTTTAGAGAAATTAACCTGTATTCACCTTGTTGATTAGCTTCTTATCCAGTTTAGGGCTAGCCCTCAGATGGCATACCGTTCTAATTTGTTAATTCATTTTCTCCTATGTCCCACTCTCCCTTGTGGAGGGGGTCCGGTCCGATCCGGTGGCCATGTACTGCTTGCCTGTGTATCGGATGGGGACATCCGATACACTTTAATTATGATCATGATTTCTGGGTATGTTAGGCCAGCAGAGAAGTTAAAGTAGTAGTAGTTAAAGTAGTTAGTAGTTAGTTAAAGTAGTTAGTGGTTAAAGTAGACATCTCTGCGCTGCTGATCCGCCTCCGCTTGGGATGGTTTCCTGCTGGCTCCGCTGTGAACGGGACTCTCGCTGCTGTGTTGGATCCGCTTTGGACTGGACTCTCGCGACTGTGTTGGATCCATTGTGGATTGAACTTTCACAGTATCATGTTAGACCCGCTCGACATCCATTGCTTTCCTCCTCTCTAAGGTTCTCATAGTCATTATTGTCACCGACGTCCCACTGGGTCATTATTGTCACCGATGTCCCACTGGGTGTGAGTTTTCCTTGCCCTTATGTGGGCCTACCGAGGATGTCGTGGTGGTTTGTGCAGCCCTTTGAGACACTAGTGATTTAGGGCTATATAAGTAAACATTGATTGATTGATTGAATTAAGATGTTGTGATTGATTGTGTCAAAAGCTATTTGTTAAATTCATAAACACTGCTGCTGCACACCGTTTTCCATCTTTTGCATTGGTAATTTTCTTCTGTTATTTCAATTAGGAATAAATATTAGCTCTGTAACCGTATTGATCCGCTGTGAGTGTTCCACTTTTATTTATGAATTTGTCCAGTCTGAAATTGAATCATTTTTCTATCATTTAAAAAAATTGTGGCAGTTTGTGATTTTTTTTCTTTTTCTTTTTTGTCTTCTGTCTTATAAATTAGTACAACTTTTGCTATTTTCATTTTGGAAATTGCAATTTAGAAAAAATGAAAAATTATTGATGTCTTCGATAACATTTATTTGTTTTCCTGGAAAAATGTTTTCCACGACAATCTGTTGAGTTCTTGGATTTGCATTTCTCTACTATTTTGATTAGTTATTATTTTGTTACATTTTTAACATGCTCAGTAGCCCTGTGGTTAGGGTGTCCGCCCTGAAATCGGTTGGTCGTGAGTTCATACCGACTTATACCAAAGCCTATAAAAATGGGACCAATTACCACTCTGCCGTGAGGGTTGGAATTGGGGGTTAAATCACCAAAAATTATTCTCGAGTGCAGCCACCTCTGCTGCTCACTGCTCCCCTCACCTGTCAGGGTGTGGTCAAGGGGATGGGTCAAACGCAGAGAGTAATTTTACCACACCTAGTCTGTGTGTGACTATCAGTGGTACTTTAATTTTTGAAAAACATTGGGTACATTTTTATTCCCTGAAAATGACAATAAGAACAATTAAAATGAGCACTTTTATTAAAATATTTGTGTGTTCTCTTGTTGGGGGGTTCACCCTGGAAGCAATAATATGGCTATAATAGTGTAATATGGCTATATTTGTCTAATCCAGGGGTCGGCAACCCAAAATGTTGAAAGAGCCATATTGGACCATGAATACAAAAACAAATCCGTCTAGAGACGCAAAAAATTAAAAGCCATATTACATACAGATAGTGTGTTATGAGACATACATTGAATTAAAGCTCCAAGCAGCGTTGGTCGGGTCCGCCTTATGTTCCTGTTGATTTTAACTGAAAGATGCCAATTATCAAAATGTAGGTCTATATGAGACCTACATTGAGGTTTTTGTTTCATGTATGTCCGACATTCCTACCAGAAGTTACAAGCAGTTTTATCTGTTTCCTCTTCCTACGAGCAGTTTTTTCTGTGTTTTATTCAAAAATTGCAATAGAGCGCAATTTTGAGTTTTAAGGTTTGGTTTTTTCAGTAGATCGCAATTTTTGCCAGTCCTGATGTGTGTGCCAAGTTTGGTGAGTTTTGAAGCATTTTAAGGGGTCAAATTTCAGTTCAAAGAGGCACAAATTTGAATTTTTTGCGAAAATTTTGTTTTGAAGGGGTTTTTGCCAACTTCCTGTTGATTTTTGCTATAGAAGGTTCCAATTGGAAATGTAGGTCTAAGTCAGACCTATATAGAGGTTTTTGTTTCATGTCTCTACGACATTCCTAACGGAAGTTACAAGCAGTCTGGGGTTTTTTTCTTCCTAGGGGGCGCTAGCGCCCAATTTAGATTTTTCTGGTTTGGCTGCCTAATAAGTTGGGAAGGCATGCGAGGCCGACGTGTGTGTCAAATTTGGTGAGTTTTGAAGCATGTTAAGGGGGTCAAATTACAGCGCGTAGGTGCGGAATAAAGAAAGAAAGAATAATAATAATAATAATAATCAAACACAGCAGATTCAATAGGGTCCTTGCCCATGGCAAATGACTCCTGTGGAGTCCTTTACCATAGGCAGGGTGGACCCTAATTAAGAGGACTTAAAGGAAACTAAATGAGCTCAAATATAGCTACAAATGAGGCATAATGATGCAATATGTACATACAGCTAGCCTAAATAGCATGTTAGCATTGATTAGCTTGCAGTCATGCAGTGACCAAATAACATCAACAAAACTCACCTTAGTGCATTCATGCACAACTTTCAAAGTTTGGTGGACAAAATGAGACGGAAAAAGAAGTGGCATAAAACACGTCTTAGAAAGTCGGAGAAAGTTATACATGTAAACAAACTATGGTGGGTTCAATGACCGCCAAAATTGGTAGGACAAAACGGTGCTCGCCATATACTCGAATCAGTGAAACATGTTTAATATAAACAGTGTGCTTTATAGCAATTAGGGAGGTTTATGTCATGTTTTTCCTCCTACAGAAACCATATTAAAACAAAAAGTATGTTTTTTTTTTGTCCATCATTTCCATTTTTTATATATTTTTTAAAATAGGGCGATCGCGCGTCGCTGGATATTATCCGCATGTGTTTGTCACTTCATTTAAAGCACCGATTCGATTTTTTCGCCACCCCTGGTTTTTGATATTGATTGATTGATTGGTACTTTTATTAGTAGATTGCACAGTTCAGTACATATTCCGTACAATTGACCACTAAATGGTAACACCCGAATAAGTTTTTCAACTTGTTTAAGTCGGGGTCCACGTTAATCAATTCATGGTACAAATATATACTATCAACATAATACAGTCATCACACAAGTTAATCATCATAGAATGTACATTGAATTGTTTACATTATTTACAATCCGGGGGGTGGGATGAGGAGCTTTGGTTGATATCAGAACTTCAGTCATCAACAATTGCATCAACAGAGAAATGTGGATATTGAAACAGTGTAGGTCTTATTTAGTAGGATATGTACAGCCAGCAGAGAACATAGTGAGTTCACATAGCATAAGAACAAGTATATACATTAGAAGTACATTTGAGTTGTTTATAATCCGGGGAGATGGGATGTGAATGGAGGAGGGTATTAGTAAAGTGTTGAAGTTGCCTGGAGGTGTTGTTTTAGAGCGGTTTTCAAGGAATATAGAGATGCACTTACTTTTATACCTGTTGGGAGTGCATTCCACATTGATGTGGCATAGAAAGAGAATGAGTTAAGACCTTTGTTAGATCGGAATCTGGGTTTAACGTGGTTTGTGGAGCTCCCCCTGGTGTTGTGGTTATGGCGGTCATTTACGTTAAGGAAGTAATTTGACATGTACTTCGGTATCAAGGAGGTGTAGCGGATTTTATAGACTAGGCTCAGTGCAAGTTGTTTTACTCTGTCCTCCACCCTGAGCCAGCCCACTTTGGAGAAGGTCTAATCTAATCTAATCTAATCTAAGAAATATATGTCAAGCAAAATAAAGGTTCAGATGAGAAACCTATTTAAAGACTAACTCAGGTTCATCTTGAGAGCATCTATCTTTCGAGGTGATACAGGAGACACAGCTTAACTTTCCAAGGGGGAATAATAATTGAAGAGCACTGTAGAACGAGGCCATTAATGACTTTGGATAAGGTGATTCTGCGACATGGGAGTGTGGGAAGGTAAGGTGAGGCTGCTAGACAATGGCATGCAGAAGCTTTATTCACAATTTAAAGGTCAAAGTTGTCATCCCGTAAAGCTTTCCAGTTTTTAAGGAACGGTTTAAGTGTGTCTGGCGGTTAACTTGAGCCAAAAGCAGCAAGAATCATTAATTAACTGTACACACTGAGTATTGGCATGTGTGAGCCGTGACTCATAGTTCCCTTCTCTCCACCGAGGAAAGTTTTTAATGTTTTGTCAGATCGTCGGTATCCAAAAATCCACCAGTAAGTGGATCCAAAAGTACCAAAAGTCAGACGGAACATGAACAATATCGAAATAAATTAATGTTTTGATTTTGAGCAATGAGCTTCTTTACTGGATGTTGTGGATTTGAAACAGGTGAGCGTACTTAAAAGACCACAGTAAACCAGGATGTGTGTTTTCTGTCTTTTTTTGGGTAAGGAAGCCATTTTGGTAACTTCTCTGAACCAGGTTGGGAGCATGGAATTGTCCAAAATGTTTTGCTACCCTGGAGCATTCGAAGTTCATTTCACTGGCACTAAAGGGCCAAGCCCAACTCCTAAAAGATAACCCCACACCATAATTCCTCCTCCACCAAATTTCACACTCGGCACAATGCAGTCTGGAATGTACCGTTCTCCTGGCAACCTTCAAACCCAGACTCCCCCATCAGAATTCAGGGTTTCCCACACATTCATTTATTTGTGGCGGCCCGCCACAAAAGAATCACGGCCGCCACAAATAAAAAAATTAAAAATAAAAAAATCTTGTTTTTTGGGGGGTTTTTTTTCGGCTTTTGACTCGCTCGACCGCTCATAAAAGTAATGGGACTGTCTGTGAATGGAGCTTGTAGTTACATATTGTATAAATATGTAAATATGATATGAATATGTATATAAATATGTACATAAAGTGTTGTAATTATATTCCAACTCCACGTTCTTCTTGGTCATCGCCACCGCCATTACCCCCCCCCCCCCCCCGGTGCCCGACCACACCACCACAAATAGATGCCTGGCCTGTGGGAAACACTGGATTGCATGATAGAAAAGCGTGATTAGTCACTCCAGAGAATGCAGCTCACGTGCTTTACACCACTGCATCCGACGCTTGGTGATGTATGGCTTAGATGCAGCTGCCCGGCCATGTAAGCCCATTCCATGAAGCTCTCTGCATACTGTACGTGGGCTAATTGGATGGTCAATGAAGTCTGACTGTGCAGAAAAGTCTTTGCACTATGCGTTTCAGCATCTGTCAGTTTACGTGGCCAACCACTTGGCGGCTGAGTTGCTGTTGTTCCCAAACTCTTCCATTTCCTGATTATAAAGCCAATAGTTGACTTTGGAATATTTAGGAGTGAGGACATTTCACGTCCGGATTTGTTGCACAGGTGGCGTCCTATGACAGTTCCACGTTGGAAATCACTGAGCTCCCGAGCGCGGCCCATTCTTTCAAAAATGTTTGTAGAAACAGTCTCCATGCCTAAGTGCTTGATTTTATACACCTGTGGCCGGGCTAAATGATTAGGACACCTCCATCCATCCATCCATCTTCTTCCGCTTATCCGAGGTCGGGTCGTGGGGGCAATAGCCTAAGCAGGGAAACCTAGACTTCCCTCTCCCCAGCCACTTCGTCTAGCTCTTCCCGGGGGATCCCGAGGCGTTCCCAGGCCAGCCGGGAGACATAGTCTTCCCAACGTGTCCTGGGTCTTCCCCGTGGCCTCCTACCGGTTGGACGTGCCCTAAACACCTCCCTAGGAAGGTGTTCGGGTGGCATCCTGACCAGATGCCCGAACCACCTCATCTGGCTCCTCTCGATGTGAAGGAGCTGCGGCTTTACTTTGAGTTCCTCCCGGATGACAGAGCTTCTCACCCTATCTCTAAGGGAGAGTCCCACCACACGGCGGAGGAAACTCATTTCGGCCGCTTGTACCCGTGATCTTATCCTTTCGGTCACGACCCAAAGCTCATGACCATAGGTGAGGATGGGAACGTAGATCGACCGGTAAATTGAGAGCTTTGCCTTCCGGCTCAGCTCCTTCTTCACCACAATGGATCGGTACAACGTCCGCATTACTGAAGACGCCGCACCGATCCGCCTGTCGATCTCACGATCCACTCTTCCCCTATTCTTGAACAAGACTCCTAGGTACTTGAATTCCTCTAATTGGGGCAGGGTCTCTTCCCCAACCCGGAGATGGCATTCCACCCTTTTCCGGGCGAGAACCATGGACTCGGACTTGGAGGTGCTGATTCTCATTCCGGTCTCTTCACACTCGGCTGCAAACCGATCCAGTGAGAGCTGAAGATCCCGGTCAGGTGAAGCCATCAGGACCACATCATCTGCAAAAAGCAGAGACCTAATCCTGCGGTCACCAAACCGGAACCCCTCAACGCCTTGACTGCGCCTAGAAATTCTGTCCATAAAAGTTATGAACAGAATCGGTGACAAAGGACAGCCTTGGCGGAGTCCAACCCTCACTGGAAATGTGTCCGACTTACTGCCAGCAATGCGGACCAAGCTCTGACACTGATCATACAGGGAGCGGACCGCCACAATAAGACAGTCCGATACCCCATACTCTCTGAGCACTCCCCACAGGACTTCCCGAGGGACACGGTCGAATGCCTTCTCCAAGTCCACAAAGCACATGTAGACTGGTTGGGCAAACTCCCATGCACCCTCAAGAACCCTGCCGAGAGTATAGAGCTGGTCCACAGTTCCACGACCAGGACGAAAACCACACTGTTCCTCCTGAATCCGAGGTTCAACCATCCGGCGTAGCCTCCTCTCCAGTACACTTGAATAAACCTTACTGGGAAGGACACCTGATTTTAATAATTTGGATGGGTGGCCAAATACTTTTGGAAATGTAGTATATATATATATATATCCATCATATATTTATATGAATGATATATCATTAATATAATGGATATTATTAAAACATAATTGGATATTAAGACTGTGTGAAAGTTTGACACCTACCTTGTTTTCTTTATATTGTCTTCTTCCGTGACAACCTTTGTAAAGTGTTGTAATCATTTAGAAATATCAAGCAGCTAAAATGTGCCAAACATGGATAGGTGTGGAGAGATTGTTTTACATTTTCCCATCATGCAAATAGAAATGTAAATATATATTTATTTATTCATATTATACACAATGTTCAGTGAGCAGGTTGAGTTATGCGTGACCATGTGTGTTGATTTTTATGTTCGTAGCATATGTTTCTCTTTTTTTTTTTTTTTCGCACCATGACTAGGGAAGGTTCTTTGGATTGTGGCATACAAGTAAATGCTGTGCTGTGGTGTCAATGTACTTTCAAGGGTCATTGATCTGATTTAAACCCATTGTCCACAAGATGGCAGCAAATATGCAGCTTTCAGACACCGCCTGGTATTTAAGATTCATTTTTGCAGTCTCTGGGGCCAAAGTGAAGAGGCCGGGCCCCGCGGGCTGTAGATTGGACACACCTGCTCTAAACAGACCCCAGATTTGCCACATTGCAGGAGAACTAAGTAATATCTCTCAGCAAAGAAAGCAATTCAAAGGAGCAGAAAGATGATTAAAACAAAGCTTTTTCGAATAGTATAAGTAAAATTAATCATTGCAACCCGACACAATTGTCATCCTGACAGCGACAATATTTTCTCCAACGTACTTCCGTGAGGTTGTAATGCTTGAAATTGCTTTTAGTGAGTCTCGTATACAGAGTCGGTGTGGCACTAATTCTGTTATATTGAAAAGTATAAGTCAAGAAGTTGACCGGCCTTCCAGTCGGTGTAAACCCATCACAAGATAATCTTGTAAAGCTAGTAAGTGTCATTAAGTGATAAGAAGACCTTTAAAATCTTGTTTGCCGATGCAGCTTTAATAACGAGACTGCTTTCCCAGAAGGTCTTTATTTGCACGGTCCTTCCTATACGTGTGTTTAGCTAACAGGGATTAGTTGTGCAAGTCCGAGGTATCCACAAGTAGAATAAAAGACGGATATGTTTTAAGTCAACGAATGGTAGCGGACGTGTCTGCAATATAAAGAAGACTGACATGATTAAAATGGGTCTTTTATGTCATTATTTTATTCTGACACTCAACACGTCTTTGGGCACGGTCCATGTAATGTGTGGTGTGTGTGAGCGTTTAATGGACGTTTCCCCATCTTCCTTCAGTCTGATGTCTGTCTACATTAGAGGTGTCAAACTCCTTTTCATCGAGGGCCACATCACAGTAATGGCTGCCTTCATAAGGCCGATTATTTTTTTTAATTAAATTTATGCAGGCGGGGCAATAATCTATGATTAATCATCCAAAAAAAAACCCAACCATTGACAGCATTTATACAAATGTGTACCAGTAATCACCTCACATTATTGCCTATTTACTTAAATATTCGATTTTTTTCATTTTCAAGCATATATTGTGAATTTGTGTGAATTATATTTATATAGCGCTTTTCTCAATTGATTCAAAGCGCTTTACATAATGACACCCAATATCTAAGTTACATTTAAACCAGTGTGGGTGGCACTGGGAGCAGGTGGGTAAAGTGTCTTGCCCAAGGACACAACGGCAGTAACTAGGATGGCACAAGCGGGAATCGAACCTGCAACTCTCAAGTTGCTGGCACGGCCACTCTACCAACCGAGCTATGCCGCCCCCAATTCAACTTTTTATTTGTATCTTTACTAACATATTTATGTAACTATTGGTATATTCTAATTTTACTGTTATATTTTTATTCCCATTGTTGCTTTTTATTTTTATTCTTATTGTAATGTTTTTCTATTTCGTTTCCATTTATACCCCCTTTATTCACTTTTCAATCAATCAATCAATCAATGTTTATTTATACAGCCCTAAATGACAAGTGTCTCAAAGGGCTGCACAAACCACAACGACATCCTCGGTAGAGCCCACATAAGGGCAAGGAAAAACTCACCCCGGTGGGACGTCGGTGACAGTGACAATGACTATGAAAAACCTTGGAGAGGACCGCATATGTGCAAACCCTCTAGGGCAGTGGTCCCCAACCTTTTTGTATCTGCGGACCGGTCAACGCTTAATAATTTGTCCCGCGGCCCGGGGGACAATTTTTCTTTTTTTTAAATTAAATCAAGATAAAAATCACAATTTACACTTACAATTAGTGCACCAACCACAAAAACCTCCATTTTTCATGACAAAAACGCCCCTTTTTCATGACGGAGGAAAAAAAAAATAATAATACTTTTTTTTTTTTTTTTTATAAAAATGAATAAAAAATTCTTACCAATCGGGCCACGGTGGTTGGTGGTTGGGGACCGAAAGCAATGGATTCCGAGCGGGTCTAACATGATATTGTAAAAGTCCAATCCATAGTGGATCTAACATAACCGTGAGAGTCCAGTCCAAAGTGGATCCAATATAGTAGCGAGAGTCCCGTCCATAGTGGAGCTAGCAGGAAACCATCCCAAGCGGAGGCGGGTCAGCAGCGCAAGGATGTCCCCAGTCGATACACAGGCGAGCGGTCCATCCTGGGTCCCGACTCTGGACGAGCGGTCCATCCTGGGTCCTGACTCTGGACAGCCAGTACTTCATCCATGGCCACCAGACCGGACCCCCTCCACAAGGGAGAGGGGGACAGAGGAGAAAAAGAAAAGAAACGGCAGATCAACTGGTCAAAAAAGGGGGTCTATTTAAAGGCTAGAGTATGCAAATGAGTTTTAAGGTGAGACTTAAATGCTTTTACTGAGGTAGCATCTCGAACTGTTACCGGGAGGGCATTCCAGAGTACTGGAGCCCGAATGGAAAACGCTCTATAGCCCGCAGACTTTTTTTGGGCTTTGGGAATCACTAATAAGCCGGAGTCCTTTGAACGCAGATTTCTTGCCGGGACATATGGTACAATACAATCGGCAAGATAGGATGGAGCTAGACCGTGTAGTATTTTATACGTAAGTAGTAAAACCTTAAAGTCACATCTTAAGTGCACAGGAAGCCAGTGCAGGTGAGCCAGTACAGGTGTAATATGATCAAACTTTCTTGTTCTTGTCAAAAGTCTAGCAGCCGCATTTTGTACCAACTGTAATCTTTTAATGCTAGACATGGGGAGACCCGAAAATAATACGTTACAGTAATCGAGACGAGACGTAACAAACGCATGGATAATGATCTCAGCGTCTTTAGTGGACAGAATGCAGCGAATTTTAGCGATATTACGGAGATGAAAGAAGGCCGTTTTAGTAACGCTTTTAATGTGTGACTCAAAGGAGAGAGTTGGGTCGAAGATAATACCGATAATATTGTGACTAAAAAGGTACAAACAAAAAGCGCTCACTGCAGCGGCACAACTTGGCTAAAGAAACAAAACTAACACTTTAACATAAACTATGAACATAACGCCAACAACACGTATTGTGACTTGAAAAGAACAGCATGAACTTTAGCTTGAAAAACGAGTACGACTTACTGTGGCAAGAACAGTAAGTGACAAGCTTAAATACTGCCTCTGATTAGTGCTCAGGAAGCAGGTGAGCGGGCGAGCACTAATCAGAGGCAGGTGAACACAATAAGTAACTATGGCAACAAAACAAGGGAGTGAAAAACAGGTAGCAATGGAGTGTTAAAGGCCTACTGAAATGCGATTCTTTTATTTAAACGGGGATTCTATGTGTCATACTTGATCATTTTGCCATATTGCCATATTTTTGCTGAAAGGATTTAGTAGAGAACATCCACGATAAAGTTCGCAACTTTTAATCGCTAATAGAAAAGCCTTGCCTGTACCGGAAGTAGCAGGCGATGACGTCACAAGTGTGAGAGCTCCTCACGTCCTCACATTGTTTTTAATGGGAGCCTCCAACAAAAAGAGCTATTCGGACCGAGAAAACAACAATTTCCCCAATAATTTGAGCAAGGATGCAAGATTCGTGTTTGAGGATATTGACAGCGTTGGACTAGGAAAAAAAATAAAATAAAAAATCAAGTAAAAAAAAAAAAAGGCGATTGCTTTGGGATTGATTCAGATGTTTTTAGACACATTTACTAGGATAATTCTGGTAAATTCCTTATCTTTCTATTGTGTTACTAGTGTTTTAGTGAGTTTAATAGTACCTGACAGTCGGAGGTGTGTGTCCTGAGACCAGTGTCTGAGGGAAGTCGACGGCAGCTGTATGGACGGCACAAGCTCAGCTGATCTCCGGTAAGTGGCGACTTTTTACCACAATTTTCTCACCGAAAACTTCTGGTTGACATTTGGTCGGGATTCATTTTCGCTTGACCGCTCTGACCCATAGGAAAGCTTCCCCTCTGTGAATTTTAAACAAGGAATCACAGTGTGTTTGTGTGGCTAAAGCTTCCCTACTCCATCTTTTTTTTTTAAATCGGAGTGATTCGCTTAATTTGGTGAAGTATCAATACCATCACGCCAGTATCGATACGATACCGATACTCACCAAGTATCGATACTATCGATACTTGGTATTGATACGCCCAGCCTTATCGCAGACGATGACGTCACAAGGGTGAGGGCTCCTCACGTCCTCACATTGTTTATAATTTGAGCCTCCAGCAGCAAGAGTTATTCGGAACGAAAAAAAACGACAATTTCCCCATTAATTTGAGCGAGGATGAAAGATTCGTGGATGATGATATTGATAGCGAAGGACTAGAAAAAAAAAGAAAAATAAATAAAGTAAAACAAAAACGGATTCAGATTTTTTTAGACACATTTACTAGGATAATTCTGGGAAATTCCTTATCTTTCTATTGTGTTGCTAGTGTTTTAGTGAGATTAAATAGTACCTGATAGTCGGAGGGGAGTGTTCACGTGTGTCCTGAGACCAGTGTCTGAGGGAAGTCGACGGCAGCTGCATGGACGGCACAAGCTCAGCTGATCTCCGATAAGAGGCGACTTTTTACCACAATTTTCTCACCGAAACCTGCCGGTTGACAAGTGGTCGGTAACCATGTTCGCTTGACCGCTCTCATCCGTTGTAAAGCTTCACCTCCAGGAATTTTAAACAAGGAATCACCCTGTGTTTGTGTGGCTAAAGGCTAAAGCTTCCCTACTCCATCTTTCTACTTTGACTTCTCCATTATTAATAGAACAAATTGCAAAAGATTCAGCAACACAGATGTCCGGAATTCTGTGTAATTATGCGGTTAAAGCAGACGACTTTTAGCTGTGTGTGTCGGAACGCTATTATTTCCTTAAAATCCATGACATTGTCATCATTCCGCGACGTTTTCAACAAGAAATTCCCGGGAAATTTAAAATTGCAACTTAGTAAACTAAAAAGGCCGTATTGGCATGTGTTGCAATGTTAATATTTCATCATTGATATATAAACTATCAGACTGCGTGGTCGCTAGTAGTGGCTTTCAGTAGGCCTTTAAACAAAACCGAACATAACTAAACAAAACATGATCACAAGACATGACGAATTGACGTAGTGAGGGGTGGAATTGCACATTTTGTTATCGATCGGATATTAATTAAACAGTATCGCAAATCCCAATACCAGTATTTTTTAACTATTTCAATTTTACTTAGTTGCTAGTGATTAAAACATAAGAAAAAAAATAAATACAACAACATAAAAAATGTAATCCACAAAATATAACAACTAAAGTGTTACCTGGACTTACAAGTGCCCCGATATACAAGTCATGTGTCATAATGTATTCTTACGCTTTAAATTATCAGCATTCATTTGAGTTACAAACCTCCCCAGCGCAAGTTGGCGTAGGAATTATAAATGAAGCCTGTAAGATATGAAAACATCCGGTCTTACTCATTAGCAAAAGCTTTTAGCAGGAGGTCCGAATAACTTTGCTTTCCAAGCATGGAAGGGAAGAAAGTGAGCGTGAAGGACAGTGCTCAGAGGACAAAGTGGCTGATATTCATTCAAGCGAAGAATTAAATAATAGAAAACATGAGTGATTGTATAGCTGACTTATCGAGGCGGTTCGACGGTGGCATTGTTTGTCTGCATTATAATAAAGCAGACTGGTTTTTTTTTTACCCGTCAAAGATGTTGAAATCATACCTAAACAGAGGACATTTAACCATGAAAATATGGATAAGCTGCTGAGGGGGTGAGTAACGTAGAAGCAGCTGAAAGGAGATACCGTAGAAGTCCAGTCTTCAAGGTAAATGCTCCATATTATTATTACCTATAATATAGGTTTTTTAAACATAAGATCATTGTCTCCCAAAACGTTGTTAGTGTCTACATGCCCCTAAAGCTGACCAACACGCCGGATTGTAGTCAGCTGGAGGCGTGTCTTAATGAAATTAAACAATGGATGTCCGCTAACTTTTTGCAACTCAACGCCAAAAAAACGGAAATGCTGATTATCGGTCCTGCTAGACACCGAACTCTATTTAATAATACAACTCTAACATTTGACAACCAAACAATTAAACAAGGCGACACGGTAAAGAATCTGGGTATTATCTTCGACCCAACTCTCTCCTTTGAGGCACACATTAAAAGCGTTACTAAAACGGCCTTCTTTCATCTCCGTAACATCGCTAAAATTCGCTCCATTCTGTCCACTAAAGACGCTGAGATCATTATCCATGCGTTTGTTACGTCTCGTCTCGATTACTGTAACGTATTATTTTCGGGTCTCCCCATGTCTAGCATTAAAAGATTACAGTTAATACAAAATGCGGCTGCTAGACTTTTGACAAGAACAAGAAAGTTTGATCATATTACGCCTGTACTGGCTCACCTGCACTGGCTTCCTGTGCACTTAAGATGTGACTTTAAGGTTTTACTACTTACATATAAAATACTACACGGTCTAGCTCTATCCTATCTTGCCGATTGTATTGTACCATATGTCCCGGCAAGAAATCTGCGTTCAAAGGACTCCGGCTTATTAGTGATTCCCAAAGCCCAAATAAAGTCTGCGGGCTATAGAGCGTTTTCCGTTCGGGCTCCAGTACTCTGGAATGCCCTCCCGGTAACAGTTCGAGATGCCACCTAAGTAGAAGCATTTAAGTCTCACCTTAAAACTCATTTGTATACTCTAGCCTTTAAATAGACTCCCTTTTTAGACCAGTTGATCTGCCGTTTCTTTTCTTTTTCTTCTATGTCCCACTCTCCCTTGTGGAGGGGGTCCGGTCCGATCCGGTGGCCATGTACTGCTTGCCTGTGTATCGGCTGGGGACATCTCTGCGCTGCTGATCCGCCTCCTCTTGGGATGGTTTCCTGCTGGCTCCGCTGTGAACGGGACTCTCGCTGCTGTGTTGGATCCGCTTTGGACTGGACTCTCGCGACTGTGTTGGATCCATTATGGATTGAACTTTCACAGTATCATGTTAGACCCGATCGACATCCATTGCTTTCCTCCTCTCCAAGGTTCTCATAGTCATCATTGTCACCGACGTCCCACTGGGTGTGAGTTTTCCTTGCCCTTATGTGGGCCTACCGAGGATGTCGTAGTGGTTTGTGCAGCCCTTTGAGACACTAGTGATTTAGGGCTATATAAGTAAACATTGATTGATTGATTGATTATTATTAAATAAATCATAAAACTGCTGTAGGTGTTTGTAGTACATTATGTTGTATTGTTTTTCAAACAATAGCAACTGTCTAAAATATAGGGTTTCTTTTTCTAAAGGCATGTTAGATGTTATAGCAGTGGTCCCCAACCACCGGGCCGCAGAAGAATTTTTTATTCTTTTTTTATTTTTATTTTTTTTATTAAATCAACATAAAAAACACAATATACACTAACAATTAGTGCACCAACCACAAAAACCTCCCTTTCTCATGACAAAAACGTCCCTTTTTCATGACAAAGAAAAAAAAAAAAAAGGGACTACAAAGGCGGATGCAATCAATTTTTCAGGATTGATGCAGATCCCAAATAGACATCAGCAGGTACCAGAAGGTAAGAAAAGTTTGTTTTTGCATAATATTGCGAAACAAAACGCCGGATAACATGTCTTACCTTATACACACACCATGATAATACTCGTATGTTTAATGCGCCGACAATCCATCAAGCGGTGCGGATTCAAAGTCGTATTAAAACGTTTTGATAGATTTTTGAGCGCCAGGTGTAATGTTCTATATTTTCAATGGAACTCATAAAATGTTGTTGTTGTTTACTTGAGTGATATTGCCATCATGGTGCAGTCTACACGTATCTCTTATGTTTGACTGCCATCTACTGGTCACACTTATTATTACACCATGTGACAAGTAAAATTGCTTCAGGGTCGGTGAGCAAAACCAGAATTATTCTGTACATTTTGCGCACCGGGTTATAAGGCGCACTGTTGAGTTTTGACGGGAAAAAAATGATTTTAAGTGCGCCTTGCAGTCCGGAAAATCTAGTATTTTTTAGTCATTAAAAAGTCAAGTTCTATAATGCAGTTAAAGGCCTACTGAAGAGAGATTTTCTTATTCAAACGGGGATAGCAGGTCCATTTTATGTGTCATACTTGATCATTTCGCGATATTGCCATATTTTTGCTGAAAGGATTTAGTAGAGAACATCGACGATAAAGTTCGCACCTTTTCGTCGCTAATAGAAAAGCCCTGCCTGTACCGGAAGTATGTGCGCGTGATGTCACTGGTTGCAGGGCTCCACACATATTCCCATTGTTTTTAATGGGAGCCACCAGCAGTTAGAGCAATTCGGTCTGAGAAATCGATAATTTCCCCATTAATTTGAGTGAGGATGAAAGATTTGTGAATTAAGATATTGATAGTGAAGGAATAGAAAAAAAAAATAATTAAATAAAAAGCGACGGCTCCAGGCGACGGCAGTGTGAGCGTGTAATTAGACACATTTACTAGGATAATTCTGGAAGATCCCTTATCTGCTTACTGTTTTAATAGTGTTTCAGTGAGATTTTAAAGATTGTAAAAGAATGTAAAGACAAACCTCGAGGTCGGATGTCTGCGGTAAACACGAAGTGTCTCAGAGAGAAGCTGAGGAGCCAAGCTCACAGCTGCCGCTGCTGCAGGACGACGAATAATCCAATGATTTCTCCGGTAAGATATGTATCACAATTTCCCCATCCAAAAACATGCTAGTTGACGTAGAGAAAACATGTTCGCTTGACCGCTCCGCTTCACAACAAACAAAGAAACATCAGCTGTGTCTCGGTGCTAAAGACAGCTGCAATCCACCGCTTTCCACCAACAGCATTGTTTTTTATAGTCTCCATTATTAAATAGATAGATAGATAGATGTTACTTTATTTATTCCGTCAGGAGAGTTCCTTCAGGAAAATTAAAATTTTCAGCACTATCCCATTCAAGATCAGACAAACATTACAGGGAGACAGAACAGGATCGCTGACGGGTCTGCCGGCTTCCAGCGCCCCTTACAAAAAAAGGTGAAATACACGTAAACAAGGGACGGGGGGAATGGGAGAAAAAAATAGAAGATTAAAATAAAATAAAAAAATCGGTCTTAGCCTGGGCCCTGGAGAGGAGGTGCAGACTGAAGCCAAGGGGAAAAAAACAACTCATAGCCATAGAACACATCCCTCTTACACCTGTGTAAGAGGGAAACATCAAAGAGCACAAAGGACATTAAAGACATTAAAGCAGCAAATACAACCAGACACTTCTACATACAGCTATGAATAAAAAGTAAAAGAAACATATCCACTGTGGTGGCCTCTGCGGTGTTCCACGCCATCATCCGCTGGGGTGGAGGGAGCATGGCCAGAGACAGGAGCAGACCCAACAAAGCAACCAAGACAGCCGACTCCACTCCCGGCCAGTGTCCAGTCCGCATGGATGAGCGAGGATACGTCCAAGACGACTGAGGTGTCCGACACCTGATCACCCAGCCAAGACACCGCGAAGCCTCTCCGTCCCAGCGCTCAGTGCCCTGTCCCTTCATCCGCATCTCCTCCAGTCCCTCCAAACCGACTCCGGTGTGGCAGACACCCAGCAGCTGGTCTCCATGGCCAAAAGGCTCCCGGGAGGCGGATCCAGAAGTCCACAAAAAAAGCACCACAGAGGTCACAAAAGTGCCACCCCTTGTCACACAGTCCCAAAGGGTCCCGGACCAAAAGGCAAAAAAATATAATAAGACATGAAAACAAGAGGGAAACACAAAAGTATGACGCATCATTGATATATATCAATCAATCAATCAATGTTTACTTATATAGCCCTAAATCACTAGTGTCTCAAAGGGCTGCACAAACCACTACGACATCCTCGGTAGGCCCACATAAGGGCAAGGAAAACTCACACCCAGTGGGACATCGGTGACAATAATGACCCGGTGGGACGTCGGTGACAATGATGACTATGAGAACATGATACTGTGATACTGATGATACTGATGATACTGATGACTATGAGAACATATGAGAACATGATACTGTGAAAGATCAATCCATAATGGATCCAACAGTCGCGAGAGTCCAGTCCAAAGCGGATCCAACACAGCAGCGAGAGTCCCGTTCACAGCGGAGCCAGCAGGAAACCATCCCAAGCGGAGGCTGATCAGCAGCGCAGAGATGTCCCCAGCCGATACACAGGCGAGCAGTACATGGCCACCGGATCGGACCGGACTCCCTACACAAAGGAGAGTGGGACATAGAAGAAAAAGAAAAGAAACGGCAGATCAACTGGTCTAAAAAGGGAGTCTATTTAAAGGCTAGAGTATACAAATGAGTTTTAAGGTGAGACTTAAATGCTTCTACTGAGGTAGCATCTCGAACTGTTATCGGGAGGGCATTCCAGAGTACTGGAGCCCGAAATGAAAAAGCTCTACAGCCCGCAGACTTTTTTTGGGCTTTGGGGATCACTAATAAGCCGGAGTCCTTTGAAGGCAGATTTCTTGCCGGGACATATGGTACAATACAATCGGCAAGATAGGATGGAGCTAGACCGTGTAGTATTTTATACGTAAGTAGTAAAACCTTAAAGTCACATCTTAAGTGCACAGGAAGCCAGTGCAGGTGAGCCAGTACAGGTGTAATGTGATCAAACTTTCTTGTTCTTGTCAAAAGTCTAGCATATATATATATATATATATATAAACTATCAGACTGTGTGGTTGGTAGTAGTGGGTTTCAGTAGGCCTTTAAAGTACCATGCAGTGTGGTCATGGATTGTCAAATTTGCCTTCGAGTCACATGTGCCAGTGACATTGGAAAGATGCCGTGCTCCACCGAAAACCCCCCGTGCCAGCATACACGCCATGTTCCCGCCCCACATTAACATCTTCCAAAATACTGCACTATTCCAGCCATGCTCCCTGAATCCCACATGGCATGCCCAGTGTGAGTCACAGAGGCAACCGTGCCCTCGTCCTCCGTAGCCCTGCTTTGAAACTCTCCTCGTACACGTCCAATTACAATCTCATCATCTTCCATTTATGTTGGATTGATTTACTTCATCTTCCCGAAGCCACAAGGGAAATATTGTTATGGTCTGTGTCATGGAAATGACTCCATTACACCGCTGGCTGATTTTAGATGAAAAGATCTGGCGCTAAATCAACGTAAGCCTTGTGACCGAGTCCCAACCGGGTCCCCCTGTACTCGTTGGCCTGCCAGTGGCGTCTATATATAACCGTCTCAATCACCTCACAGGCTTGTTGGACTTCAGCTGACCTTGCAACATGTTTAAGAGCCGGAGGGATTCAGGGTTTGACTGACTCAGTATGTAGACCGCACGTGCTCTGTGATTAGTCCACTTTGGAGAAAGACAATGGTCAACGGTGTAAGTGGAAACAATTCTGTCACCTTCATTCAGTTGGGCTGGACCACACCTCGTTGAAAAGGGAAAAACGGGTTTTAAGATCCATCTTTTTCTTCAAATTACAGTCTTGGAGCAAGACAAACAGAAGCCTTGTTTCCAGTTCAGTTCAGCTCGCGCATTACGGCTTGGAACAGTAAACCTTCATCTGTCTGCAGGTCTTTATTGCAGAATGTGTAAGTTGAGATGAGTTAAGATGCTGGGACTTTGTTGCAAAGTAACATTCTGTAACCCAGAGGTTTCCATCCATCCATCCATCCGTTTCCTACCGCTTGTTCCTTTTAGGGTCGCGAGCAATCTGGAGCCTATCTCGGCTGCATTCAGGCGGAAAGCGGGGTCCCAGAGGTTTCCATAGACTCATTTATTAACTGCGAACTTTAAGATAAAATTATTCACAGTAGTAGGGCTGGGCGTTACGGCAGAAAAAATATATATAATATCATCCGATTTTGATCAATATCACAATATTTTTGTATTGTTGTTAGCCTGCCAGGTTAGCGGTTGTACCAAAAATGTAAGAAACTAGAGATTGATAGTAATGTACCATTTGATGCAAGTTTACTGTATATTATCCATCCATCCATCCATCCATCATCTTCCGCTTATCCGAGGTCGGGTCGCGGGGGCAACAGCCTAAGCAGGGAAACCCAGACTTCCCTCTCCCCAGCCACTTCGTCTAGCTCTTCCCGGGGGATCCCGAGGCGTTCCCAGGCCAGCCGGGAGACATAGTCTTCCCAACGTGTCCTGGGTCTTCCCCATGGCCTCCTACCGGTTGGACGTGCCCTAAACACCTCCCTAGGGAGGCATTCGGGTGGCATCCTGACCAGATGCCCGAACCACCTCATCTGGCTCCTCTCGATGTGAAGGAGCAGCGGGTTTACTTTGAGTTCCTCCCGGATGGCAGAGCTTCTCACCCTATCTCTAAGGGAGAGCCCCGCCTCATTTCGGCCGCTTGTACCCGTGACAAAATGGAGCGAATTTTAGCGATATTACGGAGATGAAAGAAGGCCGTTTTAGTAACGCTTTTAATGTGTGACTCAAAGGAGAGAGTTGGGTCAAAGATAATACCCAGATTTTTTACAGAGTCACCTTGTTTTATTATTTGGTTGTCAAATGTTAAAGTTGTATTATTAAATAGAGGTCGGTGTCTAGCAGGACCGATAATCAGCATTTCCGTTTTTTTGGCATTAAGTTGCAAAAAGTTAGCGGACATCCATTGTTTAATTTCATTAAGACACGCTTCCAACTGACTACAATCCGGCGTGTTGGTCAGCTTTAGGGGCATGTAGAGTTGGGTGTCATCAGCATAACATCACCTTGTTCAAAGAACAAAACCAACACAGTGCATGAACTCACAACTAATTACACACCTGCAAATCAAATGGAACATTAGAGGGATGATTGTTTGGGGGGTATCCACAATACGGCGATAGGGAGAAGTTATTTACACAATGAGTCTTTGCCTGTGTCGAACCCCTGAGGCCGACTCAGCGAACCCTTGTGGTTCGATCGAACCCAGGTTAAGAACCACTGCTTTATAGGCTATGTTTGGTGCCGCCCACTAATCACAAGTTACAATAAACAAAACATAATTTAAAATCACTACTTATTTGTACACGAGGCACAAAAGGCAGTTGTTTTTGATGGGTATTTCAAATAATTTTGTTTGTTTTTGTGGCCCCATGGTGGGAAGTGTTTGTGATGTGCACGGTTCCCGTAAGGATTTCCCTAGACAAACGTTCCTTCCCCTCACGATGCAGCATTTCAGTCACATTATGCCAATTTCAATGACTCTACGCATTTCATGGTAGATTTTTTTTTTTATCAGTGAAATACATGATTCCCTTAACGCGGCAATCATAAGACCCTGTACCCTGATTAGCTGATATCAAGGACATCTCCGCCATGTTTGATTGAGATATCTTCACAACTGATCACTGTGATAGACTTGACATTTATCACAATAGTTACTGGAAAAAGTCTTGAATCTGCAGCTTCAGTGGATCTCCGCAGACAAGGACTGAGCAGAGATCGTCAAACATCAATTGATATCTGGTTTAATTGTAAAGCCCCTGGGCGCTTGTAATGTTTCTCCTGAAAATGAGGTGTAATCAAAGTCATCGACTTCTATCTTAAAGTAGATCTTCAGTCTCGTTGGGTCTCACTTGTCGTGCATTTTAACCAGCGGAACACAGAACACCTGCTTCTTTTACAATGACCCAAAAGACAATGCTTTCACACAGTTTGAGAAACCATTTCCCAAACTCGAAGTCTTTCCTCCCCACAAGGCTTTTGCAAAGTGTTTGAACAGCTTGTATGAATCAAGGCACTGGTGTGCATGTTGTGTACGCCAGCCTCTCTTTGTTGTGTTCTCTGCATAGAACAAAAGACTCAACAAAGCTTCACTGTCAAGATTGTTTTGGTATTTGCACATCAGATCTTAAAGACGGCTAATAGAAGAAAAAAAACGTATTTTTCAATTTTGTTTGACATACTCAAAGTATTTGGAAAAGGGAGCCTTTGTAAATACGTTTAGAAACAACAGATGTGACCGACCAATGGATTTTAAATTATGTGTTGACAAGTCAACAGAAAAATGTGGCTTTGCTTTCCACAATTGATATATGTCGGAGGGAGATTTGGGATTCTGTTTTGTTGTTACCAATTTAGTGCGGTGTACAAATAAAAACAAACATATTTAAACAAAAAGAAATATGAATAGGAATATGTTTTTTTCTCTAGAAGAAAATATTATAAAATCTTAAATTCATGGTCTAAACATTAGTACATGCGAGCCAAAAAACAAGCTTTTCTTCCTGTCACTCACACACAAACCAGCAATGTGAGCGTGACACACTGCACCAAAGGTCGGGCAAATTAACAGACAACAAAGAATAAGACTTTATGATATAGGGAACTGGTTCTTAACCTTGTTGGAGGTACCAAACCCCACCAGTTTCATATGCGCATTCACCAAACCCTTCATTAGTCCAATTCAAGACAAAGTTTTTGGTAACACTTTAGTATAGGGAATATATTCTAAGTAACACAGACTTAATTTTGTCATGATCTGTGGTCTAGATCATGTTTTTGTTAGTTTTTGGACTCTTTTAGTTCCTGTTTGCACTCCCTTGTTTTGTTTGGTTACCATGCCGACTTATGATTTTATCCTGCCTCTGCCTCTGCGCACCCGTTTCTAATCAATACCCTTATTTAAGCCTGTCTTTGCCATTCAGTCGGCCTGGCGTCATTGCTTGCTTTCATGCAATACCACAGTTCATGTTGCTCGTTTATTTCTTGCCACAGTTTCGTGTTTGTTCGAAGCCATAGTTTATGTTTGTCTGTTTCATGCCACAGTTTTGTGTTTGTTCCCTGCCTTAGTTTATGTTTGTTTACCTCATGCCTTGCCAAGATTTCTTGAGTTAATAAATATGTTCCTACCTGCAAGCCTTGTCCGTTTGCATCCCGGGAGAACAAACCTCGTAGTAAGCTGCGACCCCTCCGTCATGACAGAATGATCATAAGTCGACATGGTAACCAAACAAAACAAGGGAGCGCAAACAGGAACTAAAAGTGTCCAAAAACTAACAAAAACATAATCCAGACCACACATCATGACAAATGTTGAGTTATTTGGACACTAGGGGAACATATTCTAAGTAATAAAGACTTAATTTAGAGTTATTTGTTTAGGGTTAGGGTTATAATAAGGCAATGCCGAATAGGCATTAATAAGTACTTAATGACTAGTGAGGAGCCAGTATGTTACTAATTTGCATGTTAATAAGCAACTAATTAATGGTGCATATATTCCCCATACTTAAGTGTTACCATGTTTTTTTTAACTGGTGCACAAATTGAACCGTGCATGAACATCACCTTCTTCAAACAACAAAAGCAACACAGTGGATAAACTCACAACAAATTACACACATACAAATCAGTCAGCTGTTGTCGTATCCGTAATTCGCCGATAGGGAGAAGTTTGTATTTACACGATGAGTCGGGTGTGTTTTGACCTCCGCCGAAGCCCTGAAGCCGACTCACCGAAACCCTAGAGTTCGATCGAACCCAGGTTAAGAACCACTGATATAGGGTGATCAATGAAGCAGTGTCATCTAAGAAATGTAAAATTATTTTATTTTAAAGAGGTTTTTGGAATTTTACCTACTATCAATTTATGTTTTTTTCTTTTTTTAATGCACTCTAACCGGTAAATAAATGCGAGAAAAAAGTCCCCTTACAATGGAGCCGATGAGAGTCGCCCTGTTAGCCTATAATCCGTTTCATTAGGGTTTTGTATACATGATGTAAATATGTATGGAATTAAGTAACAGGCACATTCTAAGTAACATGTAATATTTCCGTATTTTGATCCTTTTAAGCCTAATTTCAAAAACGCATTACTACGTTCGCTTTTTCCTTCGACATCACTGATTAATACTCACCGCAGACTTCATGAGGGTTAAAAAAACCCTAATAAACCATCACTTACTGGACAATGTCTGCTGTAAGTGGGATGCCAATTTATATTCTAATTTCTCACCATTTCCGAGTCTAAATTGGATGCCAAAATTGACCAACTTGTCGGATTATGTACTCATCCTTCTACTGTCAAGGTGAGAGGCATTATTTGTGATCTAGAATCCGAGGCGAGAAAGCAGCTCGCCAGCCGATGATGTCAAAGTAGCAGCACAAGCTAGTTAGCGCCCTTTCTTTAAATAGTTTATCTGCGTTAACGCGTTTTATAACAATATCACTAATACTAGGTTAATTTTGAAGTCACAAAATGTAAATGGAGTATTGTTGGCGGTTTTTGGATGGTTATTTAGAGGGCTTTATGAGTGAAATTTTATGTTTGATTCAAGTACCCCCTCATCAGAGCAAAGCATTTTTGGTTGGAAAAAAAGAGATAAAAAAGTAAAATACAGCACTATGTCATCAATTTCTGATTTATTAAATTGTATAACGGTGCAAAAATATTGCTCATTTGTAGTGGTCTTTCTTGAAATATTTGGAAAAAAAAATAAAAATAACTAAAAACTTGTTAAAAAATAAACAAGGGATTCAATTATAAATAAAGATATCTACACATAGAAGTAATCATCAACTTAAAGTGCCTTCTTTGGGGATTGTAATAGAGATCCATCTGGATTCATAAACTTAATTAAAAAAAATGGTCACTAAAAAATAAATCTTTAACATCAATATTTATGGAACATGTACACAAGAAATCGAGATGTCAACACTGAATATTGCATTTTAGCATTTCTTTTCACAGTTTATGAACTTACATTCATATTTTGTTGAAGTATGATTCAATAGATATATTTGTAAAGGATTTTTGAATTGTTGCTATTTTTAGAATATTTAAAAAAAAATCTCACGTACCCCTTGGCATACCTTCAAGTACCCCCATTTGAGAACCACTGGAACAGAGCACCTCCCATTGACTTCATCATAAGCAGACTTTTATTTATGTTTATTTACAAATTAGAATGCTTAAAAAAAAATACATCAGTCTTTTTGTCTCTCAAAATAATTGTGAACGATAGGCCAAAAAAAAAAAAAAAAAAAAGTGAAGTTTCCCTTTAAAGTCCACAAGTTGACATTTAAAACCTAATTAAAAAATGGTTGATTCCTGGGCTTCACGGTGGCAGAGGGGTTAGTGCGTCTGCCTCACAATACGAAGGTCCTGCAGTCCTGGGTTCAAATCCAGGCTCGGGATCTTTCTGTGTGGAGTTTGCATGTTCTCCCCGTGAATGCGTGGGTTCCCTCCGGGTACTCCGGCTTCCTCCCACTTCCAAAGACATGCACCTGGGGATAGGTTGATTGGCAACACTAAATTGGCCCTAGTGTGTGAATGTTGTCTGTCTATCTGTGTTGGCCCTGTGATGAGGTGGCGACTTGTCCAGGGTGTACCCCGCCTTCCGCCCGATTGTAGCTGAGATAGGCGCCAGCGCCCCCCGCGACCCCGAAAGGGAATAAGCGGTAGAAAATGGATGGATGGTTGATTTAGTCCTTTTTCTGTTGTAACGATTCATTTTTCAGAAAACAATCTTGTATTCAAGGCTGTCGCCTCATCGGTTTGTAAAAGTTAGGCTGGATGGGATGCCTCTAAAAAAAAAAATGAATAAAATAATAATAAAAAAAATAGAATGTCGGATATTTCCTCAAACCACCGGATATTTATTTATAACTATTTATCAGTAGGGGCCCTGAAGAAATGATGCAGCCATCAGCTGTCAACTCCCACGTAAAACCTGCAGCTTTCTCCCCATCCCAGTTTGCATTTAAATGGCTCCATGTCATTATAGAAAGAAGAGCTGGCTCTGACGGGAAGGTTTTGGCTTACTTGTGTCATTTTTTATGCTTCCCTGAACCTGACATTACTTAGCCCCCAGACACTGACTTGGACCACAGGCATGCTTAAGAGCATCAGCCACGCCAAAAACCGAGGCAGGAAACAAAGCCATAAAAATATTGGACTATTTTAGGAAGCAGGAAAGACTAAGTGGGGAAGTTTACATACATTATACTAGTGTTGTGATGATACCAATATGTTGGTACCTGCACCGGTTCTAAAATTAGTACTTTTCGGTACTTTTAATAATAAAGGGGACCACAAAAAAATTGCATTATTGGCTTTATTTTAACAAAAAAATCTTACCTTAAACATATGTTTCTTTTTGCAGTTAAGTCCTTAAAAGGGAACATTATCACCAGACCTATGTAAGCGTCAATATATACCTTGATGTTGCAAAAAAAAAAGACCATATATTTTTTTAACCGATTTCCGAACTCTAAATGGGTGAATTTTGGCGAAGTAAACGCCTTTTTGTTTATCGCTCTCTTTGCGACGACGTCAGAACGTGACGTCACATCGGTCGTCAACGCCATGTTTCCCTACCATCCATCCATCCATCCATCCATCTTCTTCCGCTTATCCGAGGTCGGGTCGCGGGGATTTTAACCTTTTTAAAACGTGTCATCAAAATTCTAAAATTAATCTTAATGAGGAAAAATTACTAATGGTGTTCCATAAATTATTTTTTTTATTTTTCTCTAAAAGATTGGAATTAGATAATTTTTATCTTTTTTTTCGGTTGAATTTTGAATTTCAAATAGTCGAAATTGATGATAAACTATGTTTCAAAATTTAATTTTCCTTTTTTTTTCCTGTTTTCTCCTCTTTTTAATTGTTCAATTAAGGTTTTTTTTTCATCATTTATTCTCTACAAAAAACCTTCTGTAAAAGGAAAACAAATGTACAATGGAATGACAGACAGATATACCCATTTATTTCCATCCATTTTCTACCGCTTATTCCCTTTCGGGGTCGCGGGGGGCGCTGGCGCCTATCTCAGCTACAATCGGGCGGAAGGCAGGGTAACCCTGGACAAGTCGCCACCTCATCGCAGGGCCAACACAGATAGACAGACAACATTCACACTCACATTCACACACTAGGGCCAATTTAGTGTTGCCAATCAACCTATCCCCAGGTGCATGTCTTTGGAAGTGGGAGGAAGCCGGAGTACCCGGAGGGAACCCATGCATTCACGGGGAGAACATGCAAACTCCACACAGAAAGATCCCGAGCCTAGATTTGAACCCAGGACTGCAGGAACTTCGTATTGTGAGGCAGACGCACTAACCCCTCTGCCACCGTGAAGCATTACCCATTTATACCCATTTATATATATATATATATATATATATATATATATATATATATATATATATATATATATATATATATATATATAGATTTATTTATTAAAGGTAAATTGAGCAAATTGGCTATTTCTGGCAATTTTTTAAAGTCTGTATCAAACTGGTAGCCCTTCGCATTAATCAGTACCCAAGAAGTAGCTCTTGGTTTCAAAAAGGTTGGTGACCCCTGGTCAAATAACACCTGGATCGCTCTCATTGCAATCGCCTTTTTTTTTTCTAGTCCTTCACTCTAAATTTCCTCATCCACGAATCTTTCATCCTCACTCAAATCAATGGGGAAATTGTCGCTTTCTCGGTCCGAATAGCTCTCGCTGCTGGAGGCTCACATTATAAACAATGTTCAGATGTGAGAAGCCCTACAACCCGTGACGTCACGCGCACATCGTCCGCTACTTCCGGTACAGGCAAGTCTTTTTTATAAGCGACCAAAAGTTGCGAACTTAATCGTCGATGTTCTCTACTAAATCATTTCAGCAAAAATATGGCAATATCGCGAAATGATCAAGTATGACGGATAGAATGGACCTGCTATCCCTGTTTGAATAAGAAAATCTCATTTCAGTAGGCCTTTAAAGTATCAATGATTGTCACACACACCCTAGGTATCGCGGTACTATACTAATACTGGTATACCGTACAACCCTACATGATACACAAGTTGGTAATAAACATTAAATGAATTCCTCTGTTATTACATGAGGTCAAGTTTCAGTGTAAACCCTCTCCCCCATGTTACATACCAACTTTACAGACTTTGACACCAGAGGGTTAAAGGTTGAGAGAACTTGAGAACGTTGTTAACATCGGAATCTCAGAGTCGGTTCTGAAGTACAGTCCTCTTCTCCAACAATGTCAAAAGAACCGTCGCATACTTTCGTCTGCAGATAACACTAAATAGATTTTTAGGTCTTTCTGTGTTCGACTTCAGCTCCAATTAGGTCCTGACAATCATGACAGGGTTGACAATATCCTCTAACTTCATCTCATCTCAGGACACAGACAAAAAGGCCGGGAGATTGAATAACCGAGTGTTTACTTATAAATGAAAGTGAATTTCCCTCTGCCACGGGTTGACAAAATAAGGGTACGGGGTCTTGGATTTTATTGAAGCTCTTAAATATTTGATGTTGTGACTCCGTCCCACTTGCCACTGTATCCGCTTTGAGCCCTTTGACTGGCTCCGTTTTAAACAGCCCAGCTTTAAAGTGAATCGGTGATCATGCAAGTTATTTTTAAGCAGGACGGCGCCGTTTGTACTCGGCTCTACTGGCTGGGAAAGGTTAAAGTTGTGTGAGATTAGCATAATTCATATTCGAGCACACTTGACTTTACTTGATATTCATTGTGTGTGCACCTTGGCTTCGAGCAGCCAGGTAGGGTTTTGCGTTCTTACGTTGGGACCTGGATGATTCTGAATTCCTGGACATTATTCTTAAAGGCCTACTGAAAGCCACTACTAGCGACCACGCAGTCTGATAGTTTATATATCAATGATGAAATATTAACATTGCAACACATGCCAATACGGCCTTTTTAGTTTACTAAATTGCAATTTTAAATTTCCTGCCAGTGTTAATTTTGACAGCAAAATTTGATTTAGTTTTAATCATAGTCTTTTGACTAAAATGTAATTTAGTTTTAGTCATAATTCAGTTATTTAAATTGTTTTTGTTTTAGTCTAGTTTTAGTTGACGAAATATCATAAGATTATAGTCGACGAAAACTATCAATCAATCAATCAATGTTTACTTATACAGCCCTAAATCACTAGTGTCTCAAAGGGCTGCACAAACCACTACGACATCCTCGGTAGGCCCACTTAAGGGCAAGGAAAACTCACACCCAGTGGGACATCGGTGACAATAATGACTATGAGAACCTTGGAGAGGAGGAAAGCAATGGATGTCGAGCGGGTCTAACATGATACTGTGAAAGTTCAATCCATAATGGATCCAACACAGTCGCGAGAGTCCAGTCCAAAGCGGATCCAACACAGCAGCGAGAGTCCCGTTCACAGCGGAGCCAGCAGGAAACCATCCCAAGCGGAGGCGGATCAGCAGCGCAGAGATGTCCCCAGCCGATACACAGGCGAGCAGTACATGGCCACCGGATCGGACCGGACTCCCTCCACAAAGGAGAGTGGGACATAGAAGAAAAAGAAAAGAAACGGCAGATCAACTGGTCTAAAAAGGGAGTCTATTTAAAGGCTAGAGTATACAAATGAGTTTTAAGGTGAGACTTAACTACAGTAGATTTAGTCGACTAAAGGGTAATATGTAAACTTTCCTTTCAATTTCTGAAAGTCAATCAATCAATCAATGTTTATTTATATAGCCCCAAATCACAAATGTCTCAAAGGACTGCACAAATCATTACGACTACAACATCCTCGGAAGAACCCACAAAAGGGCAAGGAAAACTCACACCCAGTGGGCAGGGAGAATTCACATCCGGTGGGACGCCAGTGACAATGCTGACTATGAGAAACCTTGGAGAGGACCTCAGATGTGGGCAACCCCCCGAAAGCAATGGATGTCGAGCGGGTCTAACATGATACTGTGAAAGTTCAATCCATAGTGGCTCCAACACAGCCGCGAGAGTTCAGTTCAAAGCGGATCCAAGACAGCAGCGAGAGTCCCGTCCACAGGAAACCATCTCAAGCGGAGGCGGATCAGCAGCGTAGAGATGTCCCCAATCGATACAGGCGAGCGGTCCATCCTGGGTCCCGACGAGCGGTCCATCCTGGGTCTCGACTCTGGACAGCCAGTACTTCATCCATGGTCATCGGACTGGACCCCCTCCACAAGGGAGGGGGGGACATAGGAGAAAGAAAAGAAGCGGCAGATCAACTGGTCTAAAAAGGAGGTCTATTTAAAGGCTAGAGTGTACAGATGAGTTTTAAATGCTTCTACTGAGGTAGCATCTCGAACTGTTACCGTGAGGGCATTCCAGAGTACTGGAGCCCGAGCGGAAACCGCTCTATAGCCCGCAGACTTTTTTTGGGCTCTAGGAATCACTAATAAGCCCGGAGTCTTTTGAACGCAGATTTCTTGCCGGGACATACGGTACAATACAATCGGCAAGATAGAGTCAAAGCAAAACAGCGGAAAAATCACCGGTACAAGTCGTATTTTGATGAAAATCATGTCTTAAATTTAGTATTTCACGAGTAAGCCGTGTAATAAACGGGATAACGTCGAGTGAGTTGTATGTTGTGGAAAATGCTTACCTGTGTGTGGATTTCGGGGTGATTGGACTGTAAATGTCGCTTCAAGTTTGTTGTGTTTTTCTCCGTAATCCTCGCGCTGCATTTCTCACACTGCGTCTTGTTATCTTTGACGTCAAATATAACATTTCGGCAGGGTGGCTGAAAAGGAGGACACTTAAGCTGTTTGTTGACTCCGTTAATAAAGAGATAGTTAATCCATCACTTCATAGTGCTTTATATTATGTTGAAAGTGTAATAGAATATGGACATGTGTTGAGGCTGGAACACATTATTCATGTTTACATTGTTTTACTGAAGAAAAATGTATCAATATACAAACTTTTCTATTTATAAACCTTTTTGTACATTTCTACTTTATGCTTGGTAAAGTAATACAGACGGTTCTAAAATGCAAAAGATAGCAGGAGGAGGTAACGAGAAGTCATGATAGCCGCGAAGCTAGTTATTGAAGCAAGAAAAGAATAAGTGTACAGAAGTCTGACAACACTGCGAGTCATACATTTGAATAGAGATGTCCGATAATGGCTTTTTGGCTGATATCCGATATTCCAGTATTGTCCAACTCTTAATTACCAATTCCGATATCAACCGATACCGATATATACAGTCGTGGAATTAACACATTATTATGCCTAATTTTGTGGTGATGCCCCGCTGGATGCATTAAACAATGTAACAAGGTTTTCCAAAATAAATCAACCCAAGTTATGGAAAAAAATGCCAACATGGCACTGCCATATTTATAATTGAAGTCACAAAGTGCATATTTTTTTTAACATGCCTTGAAAAAGCAGCTTGGTGTATATTATAGCGTCTTGGGAGAGTTAGTGCTGCAAGGGGTTCTGGGTATTTGTTCTGTTGTGTTTATGTTGTATAACGGTGCAGATGTTCTCCCGAAATGTGTTTGTCATTCTTGTTTGGTGTGGGTTCACAGTGTGGCTCATATTTGTAACAGTGTTAAAGTTGTTTATACTGCCACCCTCAGTGTGACCTGCATGGCCGTTGATCTAGTATTCCTTGCATTCACTTGTGTGTGTGTGAAAAGCCGCAGATATTATGTGACGCAAAGGAAGGGCCTTTAAGTTTTATTGGTGATCTGTACTTCTCCCTATGTCCGTGTACACAGCGGCGTTTTAAAAAGTCATACATTTTACTTTTAGAAACGGATACCGATAATTTTCGAAACCGATACCGATAATTTCGGATATTACATTTTAAAGCATTTATCGGTCGATAATATCGGCAATTTGATGTAATCGGAAAACCCTACATTTGAATGAATACTCTAGATACGATACACCTCTTTGAGCTTTGTCCTTATGGCAACCAATGTATATAAATATGTATATGTATAGAAAATAAATTTGGAATTATATATATATATATATATATATATATATATATATATATACATATATATACAAATGTATAAATAAGAGAGTCAACATACTAGACAACTTCTCGTTTAGTTATTAGTAGGCAAACAAAGGCTCTTAATTGGCTGCTGACATATACAGTAACATATACTGTATATGTCATATACCATTCTGTTATTTTGTAAAAATGACAATGGTTTATTGATCTACTTCTTCATTTACTGTTAATACCCTGCTCACTTTCTGTTTCAACAGTATATATATATATATATATATATATATATATATATATGTCTTGATTGGATTACAAACATCAGTCGTTTACCAAGCAAAGGTATCACGCAAGGACATTAACACATCCGACACGTACGTAGGATTAACCGAAGGAGCGTTTAAAACCAGATGGAATAATCACAAGGCCTCCTTTAGAAACCAGACTTTGCGGAATTCTACAGAACTCAGCAAACACATTTGGAACCTCAAAGACAATAATGTTGAATATTCAATAACAGGGCAAATTCTTGCATCCAGCACACCTTACAACAGTGGTAATAAAAGATGCAACCTATGCTTGAAAGAGAAACTGTTTATTATATATCATCCAGATCTGTCATCCCTCAACAAGCGCAGTGAAATCATTTCAACATGCCGCCACAGACGGAAACACCTCTTAGGTAAGACATGAGGCAATCACCACGCCCCCTACGCCTGCCTGTACCCACCCACTCTTTGCCCTATATAAACCATTGTATGTGAATGCTTCCATTAAAATCTCCTGATGATTGAGGGAACCCCTCATGAAACAGTTCTGTAGAGATGAAGTAGTCTTCTGATTTTCCCCACGCCTACATAAATATATATATATATATATATATATATATAGCATTAGTTTAGTATCTGTTGACACTTTATACCCTCTGCAGTCTTTAACATCATTATAAGAGATCTGTAATGGCAACTGGGGAGTAAAATACACATACACACTCCTACACCCGAATGTGATATCAACATTTGCAAGCTTTGTGAGCTTAACGTTGCATCGTTTCTATAATCCTTAGACTATCTCTGAACGGTCTGGTGAGCGATATGCTCTTGACATGGGCTCTATTGAAGGGGTATACTATGTTCATTTCAAGAAAGATCATGCATGAATGTTTCCGATTTGTTGGATGTCTTCTTTTTCTACTCAGCCATTTTTTCTGCTCATTAACAGCAAGTATTGAAAAGAACCTACCCGTGGCCTTGGATTTCAATGCAGCATAGACTGTAGGAAAGACACACAGATTGTACATACGAATGCTAAAAATTGCATCTGTATCGTTAGATTAAATTGTATTGAACTACAGGAAGATTGAATATAGAGAATTTAAATGGATTAAGGATGGACACTAAGTTGGGTTTTTTAGGAACCAACTGAAGTCCCTCTGTACTACGGCGTAACGATTACGTAAAACGGCGACATATTTACAAATTGTGTTGCACGTGGTGCCACGTCTGGTTGCAAACTCGTCACCAGTAGTTAACCACTCAAAGCTGACTAAGTTACAAGTAACCTGTCATGTCTGTGTAATAATGTTTTGTTATACTCATGTTCTGTTGGTTTACTCAGTTATGGTTTTTGCACTTCCTTATTTTTTTATCACCATAGCAATCCATTAGTTTTCACCTGTTTTCACTGATTATGTCACTGTTATTGAAGCAGTCTGTTTCGGTTTTTCGTGCTGGCAACATCACCGTCTACCACCGTCTATCTACTCACGTCTTGCCATGTTTCACAGTTCCATGCCTAGTAAGTTTTGTTTATAGTTCGTTATTCATGCCATAGTGCAAATTTTTGTTTGTTTTCATTGCCAAGTTTTGTACCGCTATTTTGAGCGCCTTTTGTTTGCTCCTCTTTAGCGTTAAGATAAAAGATGTATTACATTCACGCCAACTTTCCTTTGCCTACTGGAAAAACAAACCCCAAAGTCCACTCCAATCGCTTTGCACCTCGGGAAAACAATCCACGCCCAGGTCCATGTCTTGACATAACCATGCAAACAAAGCAAGAACAAGGCACTCAAAAGTATTTTTTTTTTAAATTGCACTAGTGCAATGCAGGCTTCACAGTGGCAGAGGGGTTAGTGTGTCTGCCTCACAATACGAAGTTCCTGCAGTCCTGGGTTCAAATCCAGGCTCGGGATCTTTCTGTGTGGAGTTTGCATGTTCTCCCCGTGAATGCGTGGGTTCCCTCCGGGTACTCCGGCTTCCTCCCACTTCCAAAAACATGCACCTGGGGATAGGTTGATTGGCAACACTAAATTAGCCCTAGTGTGTGAATGTGAGTGTGAATGTTGTCTGTCTATCTGTGTTGGCCCTGCGATGAGGTGGCGACTTGTCCAGGGTGTACCCTGCCTTCCGCCCGATTGTAGCTGAGATAGGCGCCAGCGCCCCCCGCCACCCCGAAAGGGAATAAGCGGTAGAAAATGGATGGGATGGATGGATAGTGCAATGCTAATTGACGTTGCATTTTCTATCAACATGTTACGGATTAGCCATATCAATTTGACACGACCACCAAATTTGCTAAACATGCACTTTACAATCAAACAGCTGGTGTGTATGTACAGTACAAACACTTTGTACAGTAGGGCTCAACAAAAGAAAAGACTGGCACAGTCATCTTCGTGGCAAAGACTACTTCCTAACTAAGACAACATTGTTAGTTACCATCTTGGAAAGGCCATTGCATGCAAAGTCTAATATATACTACAGTACAGTACTTCCAAATGAGACATTGAGTGGACAAATTAGGATGAATTAACATTTATCAACACATTTAAACACACAGAAAAGTACAGAAAATTGGTATCAGTATCAATTCACAGGTAAAGTGGCCATTTTTAGTTGTGATGTAAACTATAGGCTGGTTTGGGTCACAGATGCATAAATTGTCCTTCCAGAGTATTTAATGCTCAAAATCAACAACATTTGTGGCCCATTCAGAATCTCCCAAGTTGTCTTTAAGATAAACATGATTATTTTTAATCACAGAGCCATCTGGGAACACAGTCAGTACGGCTGGCAAAATAGTGCACTGTACAGTCCTGATGATTCACTGTCTGACAGTTTAATGCAGATCTATTGGACGCTTTGATTTATTTATACAGCTGTCAGCTCACGTCTCCATTAGTTCTTTTGGATTTGTGTAAGAAATTTTTCTTACTAAATCCCAACTATACATTAAAAGGGACCAATGATGATTTTAATCATGCTTCTTTGTGGTCTAGATCAGTGGTCTCCAAGCACCGGTCCGTGAAACATTTGCTACCAGGCCGCAGAAAGACATTAAATCATTTCTAACAGAGCACATTTTCTCCTACTGAACTATCGTCAGTCCCACCAGACACATCAATGACCTTGTTCATAGATTTAGTTTAGTTTGGTCTTTATATATATAGCAAAAAAGGACATTATACTAAATGAAGAGTTTCTGTCTCTGATAGTGTATAAAATAATTTAAGTGCATCATAAAGCCTACATAAACTCCATGGTGGTCAGGGATTAATTTTTAGCTATAGTTATATTAATCATTAGTAATGTAGCAGCCTAGTTTTGAATGGCAGGGTCCCTGCTATCACATGTTGATAATTATATGACATTTACATAATAAAAAATAACTACAGGCTTCCCCAATGCTGTAATAAATTAGCATGATGAGTTGACTTGAAACTGTTTAATGTTGCACTTTTCATATGTAGTAGAAAAGTTGTCATTTTATTTCATCTAAGCAACAACTTGAGGCAGTTTAATGTGGATTAACATGGGCAGAATTATTATAGTGTTCCCAATGTTAAAAGGATCAAGCCATTGTTTACAAATTTGGTAAATAAATAACCCAAAGATGTATATTTTGTTGTTTTTTTACTGTACCGAAAATGAACCGAACCGTGACCTCTAAACCGAGGTACGTACCGAATCGAAATTTTTGTGTACCATTACACCCCTAATATATATATATATATATATATATATATATATATATTTTTTTTTTTTATATATATATATATATATATATATGTGGATTGAACTTTCACAGTATCATGTTACACCCGCTCGACATCCATTGCTTTCGGTCCCCTAGTGGGGGGAGGGTTGCCCACATATGTGGTCCTCTCCAAGGTTCTCATAGTCATCATTGTCACCGACGTCCCACCGGGTGTGAGTTCTCCTTGCCATTATGTGGGTTCTTCCGAGGATGTCGTAGTGGTTTGTGCAGCTCTTTGAGACACTTGTGATTTAGGGCTATATAAATAAAAAAATGATTGATTGATTGATATTTGAAGGGACAATGCACAGAAACATTAAGATCAAAGACAGATATGTTCTGTACCAGATTATAGCTAAATAGCTCCTTTCCATCTGCAATCCCTGTCTGCCTAAATTAAAGGGATACAAAAATCATGCAATAAAATTATGACAATAAAATAATACCATATCGCATAATCAAATAAAGAAAAGTCATAAAATGCCCTTTCATGGACACATACTTAATATACAATACAACCACATCTCATTTACATCATCACACAGAGACAATACATGCTCTTGTTCACATCTGTTGTCATTTGTAAAAACAACCATGATTTTAACAGACACCTCACAATTTACAACAAAAATGCTGTCCTGAATAAATATAATACACATTAAGTTGATCTGTCAAACATAGTGCCCACCTTAGTGACCGTGTGAGCAGTTTTGTTTGCTCCAAAGCCACTTTTTAACTTCAATTGTAAATGAAGAGTAATCTGTTAAACTCTTTAAGTTTGTTGTGCGGTTGTTCCAATCCTTTATGGCTTTATATGAAAAGTCTGATTGTGCAATTTTTTTTTTTTTTTACATCTGGGTACCCTACCCTGCCCCCTGGTGGAGGCTCGTGTGTTTCTTGTTGTCACAGCAGATGTAAACTGGACAAAGTGCTTAAGTGGCGCTGGTGCCGTGTTATTTAGGATTCGATGGGCCACTCGTATTGATGCTAATTAGCTAAGTTTAACAATCTATATTTTTGGAGAACTAAACAGTGATGGTGATGTTGTGGTTTTCGGTCAAGAATTTTGAGCGATTGTTTGTGCAAAGTTTCCAATGGCCTCAGAGTTATTTCGCTTGCCTGTGACCAACATGTTTTACATTAATAAAAACGAGACATAATCATTGCATTAAAATAACTTTGAGCTGCCTCCAGTGTTAAAAAATTCCTGATACATGTGAACGTTTTATGTTGTATTTAAGACTTATTTCTGATGTATCGTAAAGCTCCTGATTGGAAGTTACCATTTGCTATATTTGTTACATCTTTGTTACATGGGACAATGCACATGAATACACATACAAAATGTAAAGATGCCAAATGGTAGCCAAAGGCTAGGTCCCATCTGCAGTCCGCGGCAGGTTGATGACCCAAGATCAGGGCAGATCAGGAACAAAGGGACCGAAGTAGTTAAAGTGCATTGAATTGCTAAATTGTTGCAATTAATAATTGTGCTGAAGGAAGTAAATACACATTTCCTTTGGCCTGGAATTATTGCACATAGTCCTATTACATGAGTAGTTAGAAATAACAGATGTATTTATGCATAGAAAATTGGACCAGAAAAAGCTAACAATTGTGTATCTTCGCATGAAGAACATTTCTTAAAATACGAATACATAACTTTTGCAATGGAAATAAAAATCCACAGAAATCATTGGAACTTATGGCTAGTATGTCTCGCTTTATTTTATATATATATATATATATATATATATATATATATATATGCTGTGTTGGATCCGCTTTGGACTGGACTCTCGCGACTGTGTTGGATCCATTGTGGATTGAACTTTCACAGTATCATGTTAGACCCGCTCGACATCCATTGCTTTCCTCCTCTCCAAGGTTCTCATAGTCATCATTGTCACCGATGTCCCACTGGGTGTGAGTTTTCCTTGCCCTTATGTGGGCCTACCGAGGATGTCAATCAATCAATCAATCAATGTTTACTTATATAGCCCTAAATCACTAGTGTCTCAAAGGGCTGCACAAACCACCACGACATCCTCGGTAGGCCCACATAAGGGCAAGGAAAACTCACACCCAGTGGGACATTGGTGACAATAATGACCCAGTGGGACGTCGGTGACAATGATGACTATGAGAACCTTAGAGAGGAGGAAAGCAATGGATGTCGAGCGGGTCTAACATGATACTGTGAAGGTTCAATCCACAATGGATACAACACAGTCGCGAGAGTCCAGTCCAAAGAGGATCCAAGACACAGCAGCGAGAGTCCCGTTCACAGCGGAGCCAGCAGGAAACCATCCCAAGGGTAGCGGACCAGCAGCGCAGAGATGTCCCCAGCCGATACACAGAGGGACATAGAAGAAAAAGAAAAGAAACGGCAGATCAACTGGTCTAAAAAGGGAGTCTATTTAAAGGCTAGAGTATACAAATGAGTTTTAAGGTGAGACTTAAATGATTCTACTGAGGTGGCATCTCGAACTGTTACCGGGAGGGCATTCCAGAGTACTGGAGCCCGAACGGAAAATGCTCTATAGCCCGCAGACTTTTTTTGGGCTTTGGGAATCACTAATAAGCCGGAGTCCTTTGAACGCAGATTTCTTGCCGGGACATACGGTACAATACAATCGGCAAGATAAGATGGAGCTAGACCGTGTAGTTTTTTATACGTAAGTAGTAAAACCTTAAAGTCACATCTTAAGTGCACAGGAAGCCAGTGCAGGTGAGCCAGTACAGGCTTAATGTGATCAAACTTTCTTGTTCTTGTCAAAAGTCTAGCAGCCGCATTTTGTACCAACTGTAATCTTTTAATGCTAGACATGGGGAGACCCGAAAATAATACGTTACAGTAGTCGAGGCGAGACGTAACAAACGCATGGATAATGATCTCGGCGTCTTTAGTGGTGGTGGTTTGTGCAGCCCTTTGAGACACTAGTGATTTAGGGCTATATAAGTAAACATTGATTGATGATTGATTGAAGACTTCACCCAGGTGTGACAGTGAGAGCTTTGAATGGTTGACCAAATACTTATTTCCCACCATAATTTACAAATAAATTCTTTAAAATTCCTACAATGTGAATTTCTGGATTTTTTTCCCCACATTCTGTCTCTCACAGTTGAAGTGTACCTATGATGAAAATAACAGACCTCTGTCGTCATTTTAAGTGGGAGAACTTGCACAATCGGTGGATGGCTATTTTTTGCCCCACTGTATCACGTATCGTGACATGGCCTAAAAAATATCGAGATATTAAAAATAGGCCGTATCGCCCAGCCCTAGTTCCAACAATTTTTTTTTTGTTTATCAATGGTGACGTTGTGGTGCTTTGCGAAGTCATTCCTTTGTGAAAGGCTGTTATTCCCAAGCAAGTGCACTCCGTGTAGTCTAGTGGAGTGATTGTGAGAGTTTGCCAGCAGAGCGCACTGAAGGAGCTTTGATGCAGCATCATCAGTGCTGGCAATCCTGTCTGAACGAAACCACATTTACTGTCCATTCTCCACCTCACCCTCTCTCTTCGCCCGGGGGTGGTACCGCTGAATAACGCGAGTACGATAATGTTGCAACATTAATATGGGGATTGATGCCCTACTAATATTAAGTGATTTGCCGCTGTATGTGGTCCTGTGCATTAGGATAAGGCGATAGGGGACTTAAAGGTTGGCTGACCAGAATGAGAGCAGTTACACAGTCCATTTCCCTCTGTGCTGATTAGCATGTCAACTGTAAAGGCGCATCCAACCAGCCATTTAAGGGAAGGGGCCGTCAGGAATGCTTTTTATCAAAATGCCTCTAAAACCTGACTGTCACATTTACTTTAAAAAGTGGTGTGCTTGTTGTGATGGGGGCTTGGGTTGAATAAGAGGTTTTATTAGTGCAGGCTGAGGGTTATTTGAGGGACAAACTTACATCTAAAGTTACCCTGGATGAGGGACAACATCCAGAGACATCTCAAGTTACATAGCTTACCTCTCTACACCCATTTTCAGTCACCATCAAATGTTTACATACACTTACAGTGTTTCCCACAGGTCAGGCATGTATTTGTGGTGGTGTGGTCGGGCAGAACCCGGAGTTGGAATATAATTACAACACTTTATGTACATATTTATTTAATATGTAACTACAAGCTCTATTCACAGACAGAGTCCCATTGCTTTTATCAGCGATAAAATCCCTATTTAAGCCTGCCTTTGCCGTTTGCTCATCCTCGCATTCTAGTTTCTTTTTTTTTTTTGTCCTTTCCAGCTTCTCAGGCAAATCATATAGTTCAGGGGTGCCCATTACGTCGATCGCGAGCTACCAGTCGACCGCGGGGGGTGTGTCAGTCGATCTCGAGCCAGGCTTTTAAAAAAAATAGACCTAAAAATTTGTGATCATCAATCTTCACCAAGACGTCACTTAAATGACATTCACGGTACCGGAGGGTCTTGTGAGATGACGCTGGCTGCTGCAAGATCATTATTATGAAAATATGACCGAGAGGAAGGCGAGGAACACTTTTTATTTCAACAGACTCTCGCGCCGTACCTTCCGTCAAAACTCTAAAGGCCGACTGCACATTTCCTATCTTCACAATAAAAGCCCTGCTTCATGCTGCCTGCGCTAACTAAATACAGAGTCTCAGAAAACTGGCGTGCACAAGCGATCCCTCAGAAAGCTGGCGTGCACATCACTTGTGCACGCCAGCTTTCCGCGACTCTTATTTTGTTAGCGCAGGCAGCATGAAGCAGTGCTTTTATTGTGAAGATAGGAAATGTGCAGTCGGCCTTTAGAGTTTTGCCGGAAGGGACGGCGGGAAAGTCTGTTGAAATAAAAAGTGTTTCTCGCCTTCCTCTCTGTCATTTTTTCATAATAATGAACTGGCAGCAGCCAGCGTCATCTCACAAGACCCTCGGGTGCCGTGAATGTCAATCAAGCAAGCTACGGAATTTGCCGCCAATGTTTTTCTTGTAAAGTGTATGGAAGCTGGATGAATTAGATGCCAAAAACCAACCACTTTCATGTGGTATTGTACAGAAAGGACAACTTTTTTTCTCCTCCATTTGAAAATGTGGGCGTTATCATCATTACTGTCTGATTCCAATCAATGCAAGTCATCAGAATCAGGTAATACACCAACTTATATTCTTGTCTTCGTGAAAGAAAGACATCTATATGTGTTACACATGCTTGTATTATCATTAAACACATTTAACTTGTTTACAAAAATGTCTCTTTCATAAATAAATAAATAGAAATGATATATATAAATGAGGTAGATCCCCTCGAGTTGGTCAATTGAAAAGTAGCTCGCCTGCAGAAAAAATGTGGGCACCCCTGATATAGTTGATGTAGATGCCCATATCGGCTGTTCAGATTTACTTTACAAAAATAGTTTATTTTTGATGCAACAGGTGACGTCGCTGATTCCCGATTGTGGTAAAATACTTTTTGTACTTGTTAGCTTCCACGCTATTCCTTTGTTTATTCCCTGGCTCACATGCTAGAGCTTTTAGTTCCTTCTAGCTCCCATGCTAGTTCTGTTTGTTTTGTCTTTAGCGCCTTGTGCAAGTGTTTCTGTTCCTAGTCTGTTTTTTAGTATAAATAAATCATCATTTCCTACCTTCACGCTGTGTCCAAGTCCGACTGCATAATTTGAGAGAACAAACCCGCACCACGATGCCAGCGAAACGTCACATTGTTGCATCGAACAGAAACTATAATGCGAGGATGAGCAAACGGAAAAGGCAGGCTTAAATAAGGATGATAATCACAAAGCAGGTGCGCGTGAAAAACAAGAGGCAGGTGACACTAAATGCCTAGCTATGGAAACGGAAACAAACAGTAGAAGCATTTAAGTCTCACCTTAAAACTCATTTGTATACTCTAGCCTTTAAATAGACTCCCTTTTTAGACCAGTTGATCTGCCGTTTCTTTTCTTTTTCTCCTATGTCCCACTCTCCCTTGTGGAGGGGGTCCGGTCCGATCCGGTGGCCATGTACTGCTTGCCTTTGTATCGGCTGGAGACATCTCTGCGCTGCTGATCCGCCTCCGCTTGGGATGGTTTCCTGCTGGCTCCGCTGTGAACGGGACTCTCGCTGCTGTGTTGGATCCGCTTTGGACTGGACTCTCGCGACTGTGTTGGATCCATTGTGGATTGAACTTTCACAGTGTCATGTTAGACCCGCTCGACATCCATTGCTTTCCTCCTCTCCAAGGTTCTCATAGTCATCATTGTCACCGACGTCCCACTGGGTGTGAGTTTTCCTTGCCCTTATGTGGGCCTACCGAGGATGTCGTGGTGGTTTGTGCAGCCCTTTGAGACACTAGTGATTTAGGGCTATATAAGTAAACATTGATTGATTGATTGAAGTGCCACCAGGAACAAAGGAAGACAAATACCAAACAGGATGTGATACAAAACAGAACAAAACCAGAATATGACATGATCCAAGTAGCGGATCATGACAGACTCACTAGAGAAAAGCGCTATATAAATATAATTCACTTCACTTATACACCGGCGCATTTTATAATCTGAAAAATATGCTAACTCAACCTACATTTGCTCGCTATTTGCTCAATGATTTGCTAGAAACATCTCTATGATGTACAGTATGTCTCTATCAGTTTTCCTTTTGTTCAAAGTGTCAAGAATAAATGGCGGTAATCAATTTTTTTGTCTCGTAAACATGAAGGAAAGGGTTTCGTGCTGATGGATGAGTCGGCTTTTTGGCTTCAAGTGTTGAAGCTGTGATGACAAAGGTGAACTGGAACCTCTTACCTATGCATCCCCTGTGGATAGAGGAGCCGTGGCAGCCGCGGTGTCATCAACATTCACACGGCACAGACACACTGCGCCTCCCTGAATACTGATTTTTTTTTTTTCTCCGTTTGTTGGTTCACATTAGGCCTCCTTTTCACTCCGCGCCGTCTTCCACTCTAAGTTCATTATCTCCAAAATGAAGTCAGTTCTGGCTCACAGTCCCAAATGAGGTCAGTTTTTATGTATATGTGGAATTAAAGAATGAAAAACAACCACAAAAAAAAAAAAAAGGGGGGGGCTAAAGGTTGCTTACTCCAGTATGCCATTATTCCCAAGGAGATGTAATACGTTATGAAATATGGAATGAATTACAGCATAAATGGCAACCTTTTTTTGGGAAGGGCCAGAAAGGAGTTAGGTTCCATTCAGGTGGGAATAAAGGGATAACGGAGAGTTAAGGCGACTGCAAATAGGTCCAACAATACAAGGCTCAATCACTTCTGAGCAGAGGTGGGTAGTAACGCGCTACATTTACTCCGTTACATCTACTTGAGTAACTTTTGGGATGAATTGTACTTCTAAGAGTAGTTTTTATGCAACATACTTTTACTTTTACTTGAGTATATTTATAGAGAAGGAACGCTACTTTTACTCCGCTCCATTTATCTGCAATCAGGTCGCTACTGGCTACTTTTTTTTATCGATCTCTTAATGCACGCTTTGTTTGTTTTGATTGTGTCAGACACGCATTCAAAGTAGGAACTACGCATGCCTGCGTTTCACCAATCAAATGCAGTCACTGGTGACGTTGAACCAATCAAACAGAGCCAGGTGGTCACGTGACCGTCACACGTAGAACCCGACATGTTGAAAAACGTATTGGGGTGTTAGCATTTAGTGGTTAACTGTACGGAATATGTACTGTACTGTGCAATCTACTAATAAAAGTTTCAATCAATCAATCAATCAATCAAAAGTGTAAAGGGAAAAAGACACTTTTTATTTCAACCGTACTTCCCGTCAAAAGCCTAAAGAATGATCGCCCAGTTCCTGTCTTCACAATAAAAGTGCCGCTCCATCGCGCCTGCGCTAACAAAATAAGAGTCTCCGAAAGCCAGCGCAAACAAGCTAGCAAACTACGGAGTTTGCCGCCAATGTATTTCTTGTAAAGTGTATAAAAACGAATACGTAAGCTGGACAAATAAGATGCCAAAAACCAACGACTTTCATGTGGTATTAGACAGGAAGGAGGAACTTTTTTTCTCCTCCATTTGAAAACCGGGACGTTATCAGCACTATACTGTCTGATTCCAATTAATGCAAGTCATCAGAATCAGGTAATACACCAACTTATATTCTTGTCTTCATTAAAGATAGGAATCTATATGTTAAACATGCATGTATATTCATTAAAACACCTTTAACATGTCAACAAAAACCGCAAAATAAATAAATATAAATTATATACTGTATATATAAAGGTATGTATATATATATATATATATATATATATGATATGTGTGTGTATGTATACATGAGGTAGATCACCTCGACTTGGTCATTTGTTAAGTAATTGATTAACCATTTAGTGGTCAATTGTACAGAATATGTACTGTACTGTGCAATCTACTAATACAAGTTTCAATCAATCAATCAATCAATCAATCAATCAATCAATGCCTACTGAGCCTATGATGCTGTTAAGTTATTGTGGCTCAATTTGCCTTAATTTTTATTTTTATTTTAATGTATTATTATTTAATATATAATATTGTTTTAGTTGCTTAAGAGATATTCCTGGCTCTGAATTTGCTCATTGCTATTTTTATGTTTTTGTGCATTATTTGTTGCTGGAATCATTAAACAAACAGGTTACTCATCAGTTCCTCAGTACTTGAGTAGTTTTTTCACAACATACTTTTTACTTTTACTCGAGTAAATATTTAGGTGACTACTCCTTACTTTTACTTGATTAATAAATCTCTAAAGTAACAGTACTCTTACTTGAGTACAATTTCTGGCTACTCTACCCACCTCTGCTTCTGAGCAATACAGATGCAATACTGTCAAGCCTGGACTGGTTATTTTTGCTTCTTCCATGCAAGGAGAATACGGGACGAGCCAGACGTGACTCTGAGTACATGGTTGTTTATTTGGAATACTAAATACAAAAATAAACAAACTAAGGGCACTCACAAAGAGGTACAAAACTTGGCTACAAAAATACAAACAGCAAAACAAAACAACTGCTCGATGGCATGAAAGATAATGAACTAAACTTAAACTTGCACTGTGGCAGAACTATGAATAACTAACTCTCCTGGTACCCCAGCACCTCCAAAACCCTCAGATCTAGAATCCAAACATCCCAGAATAAACTAGTCCGGTTACTTTTAGACCTCCACCCCAGATCACACCTCAATCCAACCCACTTCTCCAAAGTGGGCTGGCTCAGGGTGGAGGACAGAGTAAAACAACTTGCACTGAGCCTAGTCTATAAAATCCGCTACACCTCCTTGATACCGAAGTACATGTCAAACTACTTCCTTAACGTAAATGACCGCCATAACCACAACACCAGGGGGAGCTCCACAAACCACGTTAAACCCAGATTTCGATCTAACAAAGGTCTTAACTCATTCTCTTTCTATGCCACATCAATGTGGAATGCACTCCCAACAGGTATAAAAGTAAGTGCATCTCTATATTCCTTCAAAAGCGCTCTAAAACAACACCTCCAGGCAACTTCAACACTTTACTAATACCCTCCTCCATTCACATCCCATCTCCCCGGATTATAAACAACTCAAATGTACTTCTAATGTATATACTTGTTCTTATGCTATCTGAACTCACTATGTTCTCTGCTGGCTGTACATATCCTACTAAATAAGACCTACACTGTTTCAATGTCCACATTTCTCTGTTGATGCAATTGTTGATTAATGAAGTAGTGATATCAACCAAATCGCCTCATCCCACCCCCCGGATTGTAAATAATTCAATGTACATACTATGATGATTAACCTGTGTGATGACTGTATTATGTTGATAGTATTTATTTGTACCATGAATTGTTTAACGTGGACCCCGACTTAAACAAGTTGAAAAACTTATTGGGGTGTTACCATTTAGTGGTCAATTGTACGGAATATGTACTGTACTGTGCAATCTACTAATAAAAGTATCAATCAATCAATCAAACACAAAAACACCTACTGTGACCAGTACAAGGGGCATGGATAGCAAGGTAATCGAGGGTGCGTGAAGTCATGAGGCAGAATGAAAAAATTCCAGAACTATAAACAGAAAGCAAGTGACATAAATAGTGGCCGTGGTAACTAGAAACAGGTGTGAGAGGCGTGACTAGGGGAAACAGGTGGAAACTAATGAGTAGCTATGGCAACAAAAACAAACTAGGAAGTGGAAAAAAACGGAACAAGATTCCAGAAAACAAAACAAAACATGATCAAACATAAAACCAGATTTACAGGCGTGACAAATACAGGTAGTCAGGAACAACAACCTTGTCCAGAACGTCGACAAGACCAAGGAGATCTTCGTCGACTTCAGGAGTTTCCAGTCCAGCCACACTCCACTCTTCAAACTCAAATACAGAGCGGGCCAAAATTTAAAACTGAACGAAGCCGCGGGCCGAGGTTGAACAAATTAATCCTTTAATAGGGACCCAAACAAGTTTTGCATTGAATATTGACCAAGCAGGGCTTATATAACTTTATAGTGACATGCAAAATCGAGTTTAAAATAATAATGTTTAAAACATATCAATGGCATATCAAATAAAATAAAAATACAAATTGAATGCCTCTTTTCGGCGGCGGGTTTGAGTTGGGGCGGGGTTTGGTGGTAGCGGGGGTGTATATTGTAGCGTCCCGGAGGAGTTAGTGATGCAAGGGGTTCTGAGTATTTGTTCAGTTGTGTTTATATTGTGTTACGGTGCGGATGTTCTCCCGAAATGTGTTTGTCATTCTTGTTTGCTCTGGGTTCACTGTGTGGCGTATATTTGTAACAGTGTTAAAGTTGTTTATACGGCCACCCTCAGTGTGACCTGTATGGCTGTTGACCAAGTATGCCTTGCATACACTTGTGTGTGTGTATGAGCTGCATATATTATGTGAGTGGAGGAAAAGCGGACGTGGCGACATGTAGAGAACGCCAAAGGCAGTGCTTTTACAGCCCGCCCCCAATATTATTGTCCAGGTGGAAATCGGGAGAAATTCGGGAGGGGCACTGAACTTCGGGAGTCTCCCGGGAAAATCGGGAGGGTTGACGAGTACGAGTATTAGTGGTGAATGCGGTGTTACAGGTTTAATGTTAATTTGATATTGCCTCAAGGGCCAAATGAAATTACACGGTGGGCCAGAGTTTGACACCCATGGTCTAGTCTCTTACGTTAATGAGCTAAATGATATCATTTGATATTTTACGGTAATGTGTTAATAATTCCACGCATAAGTCGCTCCTGAGTATAAGTCGCACCCGTGGCCAAACTATTGAAAAAAAACTGTGACTTATAGTCCGAAAAATACGGTACTCATTACTTATCGTGTTAGGCAATGTCAGCTAAGATGTATCTGAGAGCCAGATGCAGTCATCAAAAGAACCACATCTAGCTCGAGAGCCATAGGTTCCCTACCCCTGATCTAATGCAACAAAATACCGTTCTTATCTGTACTGTTAAGTTCAAATTTGAATGACGATAAAAGTAAGTCTACACTGAAAAAAATAACTCGTAAGTTTTACTTGAAAAAATTATTGTAAGTATTTGCACGCAAATGATTTAAGTAAAATGTAACGCTGCAATATCAAATAACACTCACTTGCCAGGATCAAGTAAATTCTACTTACCATATACAGCAGGGGTAGGGAACCTATGGCTCGCGAGCCAGATGTGGCTCTTTTGATGACTGCATCTGGCTCTCGGATAAATCTGAGCTGACATTACTTAACACAATAAGTAATCAATAATTCCACTGGGAATCACAGTGCTAAAAATAATGTTAAAAATATAAAAATGCTCATCCATCCTTTTTTCTACCGCACCTGTTCAAGAAGTTGCCTTAAGGGTAAGAAAGAATTTATTTATTATTGGTTAGTGTAGGGCTAGCCCTCTTGGGGGTTCTTCAATAAGGCCCAGGTGGGCCATTTACACACCTGTCGCTGATTTCGAGGCCGGTCCTGGCAACACCCTGCTTCGCTGCAGACCTGCAGGCCACGCCCCTTCCTAAGTTAGCTTCAGAATAACAACGTTATTACAAAAAATAAGAGACCTATTATACTCTAGAAATGTTGGTCTTAATTAGAAATGCACACTTTTAGTTGTGTTCAGTGTTAAAAATATATTATATGGCTCTTACGTAAATACATTTTAAAATATTTGGCTTCTTGGCTCTCTCAGCCGAAAATGTTCCCGACCCCTGATATACAGTAACATAACAGTTTTGGAGATATTAAGTAACAGTTACTTAATTACATTCAATTTTTATGTTATATTTGTTTTAACAAATTAGGTAAAGTCTACTTGTTTTTCATCAGCAGGAACATCATTTTGCTCAAAACTTTAAGTCAATTTTAAATACCGTATTTCCTTAATAAGCCGCCGGGGCGCTAATAATCTTAAAACCTCTTCTCACCCATGCGCTTATTAATGACAAGTAGTATAAAACTGAGTGTGATGAGAAAAAGTTTACTACAAAATCATTAAGTGGCCGCGGCCCGGTGGTTGGGGACCACTGCACTACAGCACCCACTTTTACAGCATTTTGTGTACATGCCGGACGAACGCATGTGTTCCGCTCCTCATCACACAAGATTGCACTACATACTTAGTCAACAGCCATACCCTGTATACTGACGGTTGTGGTATAAACAACTTTAACATTCTTACTAATATGCGCCACACTCTGTGAACCCACACCAAACACATTTCTGGAGAACATCGACTCTGTAACACATTATAAACGCAAGGTAAGAATTACCCATAACGCCACCTTGCAGTACTCTGTGAAGTGATTCTAAAGGCCGGAGCAGAGCCAGTCGGCCAGAGCCTGTTGTGCATCGTCGTGCATGCGTTTCAAAACACTAGATTTTCAGAGTAAAGTTTACGTAATATTTTTAGGTTTATGTACATACAACTATTAAACAATTAAATAGTATTAGGAAACATAAGTAAAGCTTACCCTTCCCCCATAATTGTGGTTGCCAGTGTTCTGTTCTACATGGTAGTGTGCTGGGGGGGGGGCAGTACATCTAAGAAGGACAGCTCCAGACTTGAGAAACTGATCAGGCGGGCCGGTTCTACAATGGGAATGAAACTGGACTCACTGGTGACGGTGGCAGAGAAGAGGACTGTGGACAAACTAGTGAGCATCCTGGATGATGCCAGTCACCCTCTGCATAGCGTTATCAGTCGCCAGAGGAGCCTGTTCAGTGCTAGACTGCTTCATCCCAAGTGCAGGACTAATAGACTCAAGAACTCCTTTGTCCCACACGCCATTAGACTGTACAACTCCTCTCTGGGACGGGGGCCGGGGGGTTCTAGGATGACAGGGGATTCAAAACATTAACAGTGCAATACGTTTTCATAATCAATCAATCAATCAATGTTTACTTATATAGCCCTAAATCACTAGTGTCTCAAAGGGCTGCACAAACCACTACGACATCCTCGGTAGGCCCACATAAGGGCAAGGAAAACTCACACCCAGTGGGACGTCGGTGACAATGATGTCTATGAGAACCTTGGAGAGGAGGAAAGCAATGGATGTCGAGCGGGTCTAACATGATACTGTGAAAGTTCAATCCATAATGGATCCAACACAGTCGCGAGAGTCCAGTCCAAAGCGGATCCAACACAGCAGCGAGAGTCCCGTTCACTTGGGAGCCAGCAGGAAACCATCCCAAGCGGAGGCGGATCAGCAGCGCAGAGATGTCCCCAGCCGATACACAGGCAAGCAGTACATGGCCACCGGATCGGACCGGACCCCCTCCACAAGGGAGAGTGGGACATAGGAGAAAAAGAAAAGAAACGGCAGATCAACTGGTCTAAAAAGGGAGTCTATTTAAAGGCTAGAGTATACAAATGAGTTTTAAGGTGAGACTTAAATGCTTCTACTGAGGTGGCATCTCGAACTGTTACCGGGAGGGCATTCCAGAGTACTGGAGCCCGAACGGAAAACGCTCTATAGCCCGCAGACTTTTTTTGGGCTTTGGGAATCACTAAGAAGCCGGAGTCCTTTGAACGCAGATTTCTTGCCGGGACATATGGTACAATACAATCGGCAAGATAGGATGGAGCTAGACCGTGTAGTATTTTATACGTAAGTAGTAAAACCTTAAAGTTACATCATAAGTCTTGTCTGGGTTTCGTCTGGTTTCATGTTTTTTCATTTCTATATACATGGTCACTACTGCCTACTTTGTCTTGTTATATTCTTATTTTACTGTTATATTGTTATTCTTTTTGTAATATTTCTCTATTTTGTTTCCTTTTAAACCCCCATTATTTACTTTTTACTCTTTTTAAATTGATCTCAACTCTGTACACTGCTGCTGGAATTTTAATTTTCCTGAAGGAACTCACCTGAAGGAATCAATAAAGTACTATCTATCTATCTATCTATCCATCTATAATTCATGTATTTCGTTAATAAAATGTTAAATTTTACTTAAGAAACTCTAGTTCTTACTGAATGTTAAAAATACTAGGTATAAATTATGACAGTTACTCTAATAGAGTTTACCGCACCAAAAAGTCACTTTTTTCAGTGTAAGTCTGAGGTGCAAAACAATTAGCGATCCGCCCTTTCTCAATGGCAACATTTCCTAGCTCCATCCATCCATCCATCATCTTCCGCTTATCCGAGGTCGGGTCGCGGGGGCAACAGCCTAAGCAGGGAAACCCAGACTTCCCTCTCCCCAGCCACTTCGTCTAGCTCTTCCCGGGGGATCCCGAGGCGTTCCCAGGCCAGCCGGGAGACATAGTCTTCCCAACGTGTCCTGGGTCTTCCCCGTGGCCTCCTACCGGTTGGACGTGCCCTAAACACCTCCCTAGGGAGGCGTTCGGGTGGCATCCTGACCAGATGCCCGAACCACCTCATCTGGCTCCTCTCGATGTGGAGGAGCAGCGGCTTTACTTTGAGTTCCTCCCGGATGGCAGAGCTTCTCACCCTATCTCTAAGGGAGAGGAAACTCATTTCGGCCGCTTGTACCCATGATCTTGTCTTTTCGGTCATGACCCAAAGCTCATGACCATAGGTGAGGATGGGAACGTAGATCGACCGGTAAATTGAGAGCTTTGCCTTCCGGCTCAGCTCCTTCTTCACCACAACGGATCGGTACAACGTCCGCATTACTGAAGACGCCGCACCGATCCGCCTGTCGATCTCACGATCCACTCTTCCCTCACTCGTGAACAAGACTCCTAGGTACTTGAACTCCTCCACTTGGGGCAGGGTCTCCTCCCCAACCCGGAGATGGCACTCCACCCTTTTCCGGGCGAGAACCATGGACTCGGACTTGGAGGTGCTGATTCTCATTCCGGTCGCTTCACACTCGGCTGCGAACCGATCCAGCGAGAGCTGAAGATCCCGGTCAGATGAAGCCATCAGGACCACATCATCTGCAAAAAGCAGAGACCTAATCCCGCGGTCACCAAACCGGAAACCCTCAACGCCTTGACTGCGCCTAGAAATTCTGTCCATAAAAGTTATGAACAGAATCGGTGACAAAGGACAGTCTTGGCGGAGTCCAACCCTCACTGGAAATGTGTTCCTAGCTCTGTCTTTAAAAACGCGGTGAATAATTTATATTATGAAGAAAAATGAGTAATCCCAAGCCTTTTTAAGTAAAGGGGCATAGTCACTTTCCGTGTAGCACACGATGCAGTTAGACTATCGATTATAGGTCTTTAAACCTGGATATCTTCTTTACAAAGTATCCGCCTCATGCTCTGTTTTCCACTTAAGCGGATGTGCATATTTTGTGTCTTCATCTACCTCCGTCCTTACAGGGATGCATAATGTAGCATGTTGCGTAACACCGTCGGTTTCGTTCACACAGCCACAGCTCGAGGAATAAACAGATGCTTGGATGTTCACATTTTGCTGGGAATTAGTAACACCCCTCTACAAAAACCTTCAGAAAGCCAAACCGACACTAAAATTATTCCTGTTCATTAAGAGCGTAGGTTTAATCCCAGGAACATTGTGTGGGTTGTTATAGGTGGTGCCATCATGGCGGTGTCGTCGGGACTTGGTTGGCTCTGTTACTCACTGAGAAATCCCCCGCAGCAAGGATCGCACTGCTTTTTTTTTTTTTTTTTTTTTTTACAAGAAAAAGGGATATAATCAACTATAACACAGAAACGTATGCACACACACGTTATTTTATGTCTGGATCATAGCTCAAACCCAACACTGCAGCACTTCAGTTTGCACCAGGCCAAGACAGGATGACCCTGTGAGTAAAAACCGCATCAGTCCCTTTCCACGGAGAAATCCTCAGGCTACTTTAGACCTCATGCCGGACCGAGGAACATTCCAAATACAATGGGGGAAAAAAAGTATTTAGTCAGCCACCGAATGTGCAAGTTCTCCCACTTAAAAAGATGACAGAGGGCTGTAATTTTCATCATAGGTACACTTCAACTGTGAGAGACAGAATGTGAAAAAAAATTCCAGGAATTCACTTTGTAGGAATTTTAAAGAATTTATTCGTAAATTATGGTGGAAAATAAGTATTTGGTCAACCATTCAAAGCTCTCACTGATGGAAGGAGGTTTTGGCTCCAAATCTCACGATACATGGCCCCATTCATTCTTTCCTTAACACGGATCAATCTTCCTGTCCCCTTAGCAGAAAAACAGCCCCAAAGCATGATGTTTCCACCCCCATGCTTCACAGTAGGTATGGTGTTCTTGGGATGCAACTCAGTATTCTTCTTCCTCCAAACACGACGAGTTGAGTTTATACCAAAATGGATACATGGATGATACAGCAGAGGATTGGGAGAATGTCATGTGGTCAGATGAAACCAAAATAGAACTTTTTGGTATAAGCTCAACTCGTCGTGTTTGGAGGAAGAAGAATACTGAGTTGCATCCCAAGAACACCATACCTACTGTGAAGCATGGCGGTGGAAACATCATGCTTTGGGGCTGTTTTTGGGCTAAGGCATGGGTGTCAAACTCTGGCCCGTGGGCCAAAATTGGCTTGCCGTGTAATTTCATTTGGCCCTTTAGGCAATAATAAATTAACATTAAAGCTGGCCCGCCGGTGCTGGTGTATCACCGCATTCAAAGCTAATTCTCATACTTGCCAACCCTCCCAATTTTTTCAGGAGAATCCCAAATTTCAGTGCCCTACCCCCGAAAATCTCCCGGGGCAACCATTCTCCCGAATTTCCACCCGGACAACAAAATTGGGGGCGTGCCTTAAAGGTACCGCTTTTAGCATCCTCTACAACCTGTCATCACGTCCGCTTTTCCTCCATACAACTGCGTGCCGGCCCAGTCACGTAAAATATGCGGCTTCTACACACACACAAGTAAATGCAATGCATACTTGGTCAACAGCCATACACGTCAGACTGAGGGTGGCCGTATAAACAACTTTAAGACTGTTACACCACACTGTGAACCCACACCAAACAAGAATGACAAACATGGGAGAATGTCATGTGGTCAGATGAAACCAAAATAGAACTTTTTGGTATAAACTCAACTCGTCGTGTTTGGAGGAAGAAGAATACTGAGTTGCATCCCAAGAACACCACACCTACTGTGAAGCATGGCGGTGGAAACATCATGCTTTGGGGCTGTTTTTCTGCTAAGGCATAGGTGTCAAACTCTGGCCCGTGGGCCAAAATTGGCTTGCCGTGTAATTTCATTTGGCCCTTTACGCAATAATAAATTAACATTAAAGCTGGCCCGCCGGTGCTGGTGTATCACCGCATTCAACGCTAATTCCCATACTTGCCAACCCTCCCGATTTTTTCAGGAGAATCCCAAATTTCAGTGCCCTCCCCCCGAAAATCTCCCGGGGCAACCATTCTCCCGAATTTCCACCCGGACAACAAAATTGGGGGCGTGCCTTAAAGGTACTGCTTTTAGCATCCTCTACAACCTGTCAACACGTCCGCTTTTCCTCCATACAACTGCGTGCCGGCACAGTCACGTAAAATATGCGGCTTCTACACACACACACAAGTAAATGCAATGTGGGGCGGTATAGCTCAGTTGGTAGAGCGGCCGTGCCAGCAACTTGAGGGTTGCAGGTTCGATTCCCGCTTCTGCCATCCTAGTCACTGCCGTTGTGTCCTTGGGCAAGACACTTTACCCACCTGTTCCCAGTGCCACCCACACTGGTTTAAATGTAATTTAGATATTGGGTTTCACTATGTAAAGTGCTTTGAGTCACTAGAGAAAAGCGCTATATAAATTTAATTCACATTCACGTCACGTCACAATGCATACTTGGTCAACAGCCATGCACGTCACACTGAGGGTGGCCGTATAAACAACTTTAAGACTGTTACACCACACTGTGAACCCACACCAAACAAGAATGACAAACACAAACGCACCGTAACGCAACATAAACACAACAGAACAAATACCCAGAACCCATTGCAACACTAACTCTTCCGGGACGCTACAATATACACCCCCGCTACCAACAAAACTCGATTTTACATGTCACTATAAAGTTATATAAGCCTTGCTTGTTCAATATTCAATGCAAAACTTGTTTGGGTCCCTATTAAAAGGTTAATTTGTTCAACTTTGGCCCGCGGCTTTGTTCAGTTTAGAATTTTGCTCCACTCTGTGTTTGAGTTCGACACCCCTGTGCTAAGGGGACAGGACGATTGATCCGTGTTAAGGACAGAATGAATGGGGCCATGTATCGTGCGATTTTGAGTTCAAACTTCCTTCCATCAATGAAAGCTTGGAATGGTTGACCAAATACTTATTTTCCACCATCATTTACAAATAAATTCTTTAAAATTCCTACAATGTGAATTTTTTTTTTCACATTCTGTCTCTCACAGTTGAAGTGTACCAAAGATGAAAATTACAGACCTCTGTCATCATTTTAAGTGGGAGAACTTGCACAATCGCTGGCTGACTAAATACTTTTTTTGCCCCACTGTACATTCCCAACGATGCATTTTACTTCTCTCTCAAAAATAGCCGGGCGATGTCACCTCGGTTCATTCCACCGAGTCCCTGTGCATGTTAGGAATCATTAATAATGAAGGAATCCTCTGCCTGTTTCTGGCGTTACCTTTCTGCTTTTGGACCGGGATTCAAGGTGCTTGAAGATCCCTCTCAAAGTCGACCTTGAGGCTTGGACTTGTTTTGAACTTTTTTCTTTCACTTACAGCTCACTTTAGCTTCTATGTCGCCCGTCAGGGAATTTCCATTTCTCTTAGACTTTTTGCGCCTCAGGTCCACAAACTGGGCAGGAAACAGGTTGAGTGCCTAACCTGTCTAATACACCGTTGGCATGCTCGTTAAGCCCTTCTACCTGTCAACCTCAATGGGAGACTCGCCAACCGTCTGCCTGCCTCTGAGGATTTTCAGCTTGGCTGCACTGGCAGACGTGGGGAGATGTTTATTCCAGCCAAATGTCTTTGGGCCTCCACAGGCAGAAAAAGTTATAAAAAAAAAAAAAAGGCACTGCTTACACATTCATTGTTGCTTATTTTCTTCACGGTAGGACTTTCCAGTGTGAGATATTGTAACTGCCACGACGATGCCAGCAGCAAGTAGGATAAGTTAGATTTCACCTTGTGTTAGGGATATGCCCATTTGTAACATTCTATATTCCATATTGTCTTGAATGCAACAACACTATGCACATGATGTACAGAAATTGTACTCAAGTAAGAGTACTGTTACTTTAGAGATTTATTAATCGAGTAAAAGTAAGGAGTAGTCACCCAAATATTTACTTGAGTAAAAGTAAAAAGTATGTTGTGAAAAAACTACTCAAGTACTGAGTAACTGATGAGTACCCTGATTACGGCAACAAATAATGCACAAAAACATAAAAATAGAAATGAGCAAATTCAGAGCCAGGAATATCTCTTAAGCAACTAAAACAATAATATATATTAAATAATAGTACTTTTGGCTTCACGGTGGCAGAGGGGTTAGTGCGTCTGCCTCACAATACGAAGCTCCTGCAGTCCTGGGTTCAAATCCAGGCTCGGGATCTTTCTGTGTGGAGTTTGCATGTTCTCCCCGTGACTGCGTGGGTTCCCTCCGGGTACTCCGGCTTCCTCCCACTTCCAAAGACATGCAACTGGGGATAGGTTGATTGGCAACACTAAATTGGCCCTAGTGTGTGAATGTTGTCTGTCTATCTGTGTTGGCCCTGCGATGAGGTGGCGACTTGTCCAGGGTGTACCCCGCCTTCCGCCCGATTGTAGCTGAGATAGGCGCCAGCGCCCCCCGCGACCCCGAAAGGGAATAAGCGGTAGAAAATGGATGAATGGATAATAGTACTTTAAAATAAAATTAAAAAATGGCACATTGAGCCACAATAACTTAACAGCACCGTAGGCTCAGTAGGCATTCATTGATTTGATTGATTGATTGATTGATTGATTAAAACTTGTATTAGTAGATTGCACAGTACAGTACATATTCCGTACAATTGACCACTAAATGGTAACACCCCAATAAGTTTTTCAACGTTTATCAATTACTTAATAAATGACCAAGTCGGGGTTATCCACCTCATATTTACATATACATACACACACATTTCATTTATACACACACATATCGTATATATATATATATATATATATATATATATACATACATTTATATATACAGTATATAATTTATATTTATTTATTTTGCCGTTTTTGTTCACATGTTGAAGGTGTTTTAATGAATATACATGCATGTTTAACATATAAATTCCTATCTTTTATGAAGACAAGAATATAAGTTGGTGTATTACCTGATTCTGATGACTTGCATTGATTGGAATCAGACGTCCACGTTTTCAAATGGAGGAGAAAAAAAGTTCTTCTTTTCTGTCTAATACCACATGAAAGTCGTTGGTTTTTGGCATCTTATTTGTCCAGCTTCCGTATTCGTTTTTATACACTTTACAAGAAATACATTGGCGGCAAACTCCGTAGTTTGCTAGCTTTCTTTGCGCTGACTCTTATTTTGTTAGCGCAGGCGCGATGGAGCGGCGCTTTTATTGTGAAGACAGGAACTGTGCGATCAGTCTTTAGGCTTTTGACGGGAAGTACGGTTGAAATAAAAAGTGTCTTTTTTCCTTTACACTTTTGATTGATTGAAACTTTTATTTTTAGATTGCACAGTACAGTACATATTCCGTACAATTGACCACTAAATGCTAACACCCCAATAAGTTTGTCAACATGTTTAAGTCGGGTTTTACGTATCACGGTCATGTGACCGCCTGGCTCTGTTTGATTGGTCCAATGTCACCAGTGACTGCATGTGATTGGTGAAACGCAGGCATGCGTAGTTCCTACTTTGAAGCTCTGTCATTAACCAAAACATACATTTATAGATCGATATAAAAAAGTAGCGAGTAGCGAGCTGAATGCAGATAAATGGAGCGGAGTAAAAGTAGCGTTTCTTCTCTATAAATATACTCAAGTAAAAGTAAAAGTATGTTGCATAAAAACTACTCGTAGAAGTACAATTTAACCCCAAAGTTACTCAAGTAAATGTAACGGAGTAAATGTAGCGCGTTACTACCCACCTCTGCTTATGAGAATTAAGTTATAACAAGGTATGCTTTCATTTTTGTTTGTAATAGGATAGTCAATATTTTTTGTACATACAATAATCATATAACAACTCACCAATGACATTTATTTATTATTTGTATTTTAAATAATAGTGGTTCGGGTATCTGGTCTGGATGCCACCCGAATGCCTCCCTAGGGATGTGTTTAGGGCACGTCCAGCCAGTAGGAGGCCACGGGGAAGACCCAGGACACGTTGGGAAGACTATGTCTCCCGGCTGGCCTGGGAACGCCTCGGGATCCCCCGGAAAGAGCTAGACAAAGTGGCTGGGGAGAGGGAAGTCTGGGTTTCCCTGCTTAGGCTGTTGCCCCCGCGACCCGACCTCGGATAAGCGGAAGATGATGGATGGATGGATGATTGTATGTTCTTGATTATGGTTAGCTTAAAGCATATAGTCTATGTTAATTAGGGAGAGCATTTACTTTTTTATTTAATTTATTTAAATAATCAATTACTCATACATATATATACCTATAAAAATATGTATACAGATACGTATATATATATATATATATATATATATATATACGTATATACGCGGTATAGCTCGGTTGGTAGAGTGGCCGTGCCAGCAACTTGAGGGTCGCAGGTTCATTTCCCGCTTCCGCCATCCTAGTCACTGCCGTTGTGTCCTTGGGCAAGACACTTTACCCACCTGCTCCCAGTGCCACCCACACTGGTTTAAATGTAACTTAGATATTGGGTTTCACTATGTAAAGTGCTTTGAGTCACTAGAGAAAAGCGCTATATAAATATAATTCACTTCACTATATATCCATCCATCCATTTTCTACCGCTTATTCCCTTTCGGGGTCGCGGGGGGCGCTGGCGCCTATCTCAGCTACAATCGGGCGGAAGGCGGGGTACACCCTGGACAAGTCGCCACCTCATCGCAGGGCCAACACAGATAGACAGACCACATTCACACACTAGGGCCAATTTAGTGTTGCCAATCAACCTATCCCCAGGTGCATGTCTTTGGAGGTGGGAGGAAGCCGGAGTACCCGGAGGGAACCCACGCATTCACGGGGAGAACATGCAAACTCCACACAGAAAGATCCCGAGCCTGGATTTGAACCCAGGACTGCAGGACCTTCGTATTGTGAGGCAGACGCACTAACCCCTCTGCCACCGTGAAGCCCTTCACTATATATATATATATATATTTCACCTTTTTTTCTTTGGTACATAACTCCACATGTGTTCATATGTGTGTATATATATATATATATATATATATATATATATATATATATATATATACAGATTTCACCTTTTTTTCTTTGGTACATAACTCCACGTGTTCATTCATAGTTTTGATGCGTTCAATGACAATCTACAATGTAAATAGTTATGAAAATAAAGAAAACGCATTGATATATATATATATATATATATATATATATATATATATATATATATATATATATATATATATATATATAAAATAAAAAGGTGATCCATCGTCTCCGTGTTATGTTTGTTTGATAGACAGTACTATTTTTACTGTTTTCCAAGTGTAAATACTTTCACTAAAATCTGGACTTTTAACCCGTTATCAATTTTTACATTGTTTTTATGGCTACATTGGAATCACTATACAGACTTTTCTATTTACAAACTCTGTTCAAGTACCAATGTTCATTAAAAAAAAAAATTTTATAAATAAATTAAAAGTAATCAATATGTTTTACTTGATAAAGCTTGATAGAAGGCAACAGTTAACATGGGAACAATTTAACTGTTTGCAGTTTAGACAGTTTTTTAGATATCAAAACTGTCACACCCAGGAAATCATGCTTTGTTTTGGTCATGTTATGTCTTGTTTTTTGGACATTCAGTTCTTGCGTTTGCACTTCCTTGTTTTCTTTGTTTCCATGACTACTCATTAATTTTCACCTGGCCCTCATGTCACTCCCAGGTCCTCAGTTCTCACACCTGCTGGTTACTGTTAGTATTTAAGCCACAGTTGCCAAGTATTCAGTCTGGCAATTTGACCTTCCTACATATAAAAAAACGAAAAGAACTATCTGTATTACCAGTCCTCCTCGTAAGCAGCCGCCCTGCCAACACCCACACACTCCGTCACTAGCCCTGTGGTGCACTCGCAGTCTGAACTCACAAAACTCCTTGACTTTAGCGGTTTAGCTCGGTTGGTAGAGCGGCCGTGCCAGCAACTTGAGGGTTGCAGGTTCGATTCCCGCTTCCGCCATCCTAGTCACTGCCGTTGTGTCCATTGGCAAGACACTTTACCCACCTGCTCCCAGTGCCACCCACACTGGTTTGAATGTAACTTAGATATTGAATTTCACTATGTTAAGCGCTTTGAGTCACTAGAGAAAAGCGCTATATAAATATAATTCACTTTAACAGCCAGGTCGCTACAGTAATCAGGGGTAGAAAAAAATAGAACCAACTCTAACGTCAGCAAATTTTCTTGGCTCGTAGCACAAGGGAGAGAAGAGGAGAAAGTAGCGTCCTGATTGTTTCAAACAATACGTTGATTGTCCATACTTTCCTCTTTTTCTTTGGACTCATTAAACTACCAAAACTTTACACATTTTGTAAAAAGGTTAAAAAAAAAAGAAATAAAGTAGCACAGTACCTAACGACAAAAAATGTGCACTCGTGATCGACATACTTGCCAACCTTGAGACCTCTGAAGTCGGGAGATGGGGGTGGGGGGGGGGGTTGGTCGTAGCGGGGAGTGTATATTGTAGCGTTCTGCAAGAGTTAGTGCTGTAAAGGGTTTTGGGTATTTGTTCTGTTGTGTTTATGTTGTGTTACGGTGCGGATGTTCTCCCGAAATGTGTTTGTCATTCTTGTTTGGTGTGGGTTCACAGTGTGGCGCATATTTGTAACAGTGGTAAAGTTGTTTATCAGTCAATCAATGTTTACTTATATAGCCCTAAATCGCTAGTGTCTCAAAGGGCTGCACAAACCACTACGACATCCTCGGTAGGCCCACATAAGGGCAAGGAAAACTCACACCCAGTGGGACGTCGGTGACAATGATGACTATAAGAACCTTGGAGAGGAGGAAAGCAATGGATGTCGAGCGGGTCTAACATGATACTGTGAAAGTTCAATCCATAATGGATCCAACACAGCCGCGAGAGTCCAGTCCAAAGCGGATCCAACACAGCAGCGAGAGTCCCGTTCACAGTGGAGCCAGCAGGAAACCATCCCAAGTGGAGGCGGATCAGCAGCGCAGTGATGTCCCCAGCCGATACACAGGCAAGCAGTACATGGCCACCGGATCGGACCGGACACCCTCCACAAGGGAGAGTGGGACATAGGAGAAAAAGAAAAGAAACGGCAGATCAACTGGTCGAAAAAAGGGAGTCTATTTAAAGGCTAGAGTATACAAATGAGTTTTAAGGTGAGCCTTAAATGCTTCTACTGAGGTAGCATCTCGAACTTTTACCGGGAGGGCATTCCAGAGTACTGGAGCCCGAAATGAAAACGCTCTATAGCCCGCAGACTTTTTTGGGGCTTTGGGAATCACTAATAAGCCGGAGTCCTTTGAACGCAGATTTCTTGCCGGGACATATGGTACAATACAATCGGCAAGATAAGATGGAGCTAGACTGTGTAGTATTTTATACGTAAGTAGTAAAACCTTAAAGTCACATCTTAAGTGCACAGGAAGCCAGTGCAGGTGAGCCAGTACAGGTGTAATGTGATCAAACTTTCTTGTTCTTGTCAAAAGTATAGCAGCCGCATTTTGTACCAACTGTAATCTTTTAATGCTAGACATGGGGAGACCCGAAAATAATACGTTACAGTAATCGAGACGAGACGTAACAAACGCATAAATAATGATCTCAGCGTCTTTAGTGGACAGAATGGAGCGAATTTTAGCGATATTACGGAGATGAAAGAAGGCCGTTTTAGTAACGCTTTCAATGTGTGACTCAAAGGAGAGAGTTGGGTCAAAGATAATACCCAGATTCTTTACCGTGTCGCCTTGATTAATTGTTTGGTTGTCAAATGTTAGAGTTGTATCATTAAATAGAGGTCGGTGTCTAGCAGGACCGATAATCAGCATTTCCGTTTTTTTGGCGTTGAGTTGCAAAAAGTTAGCGGACATCCATTGTTTAATTTCATTAAGACACGCCTCCAGCTGACTACAATCCGGCGTGTTGGTCAGCTTTAGGGGCATGTAGAGTTGGGTGTCATCAGCATAACAGTGAAAGCTAATACCGTATTTGCGTATGATGTCACCTAGCGGCAGCATGTAGATGCTGAAGAGTGCAGGGCCAAGGACCGAACCCTGGGGAACGCCACACGTATGGCTGTTGACCAAGTATGCGTTGCATTAACTTGTGTGCGCCTACATTATGTTTGAATGGATGACAAGCGGACGTAGAGACAGGTTGTAGAGTGCGCTAAAGGCATTGTGTAGTTGAAAATCGGGAGGGGCACTGAAATTTGTGAGGGTTGGCAAGTATGGTGATCGATAACCTGCTCACAATGGCTGTGCTGCTGGGCACAAAATGGCTGCTGCGCTACAAGGCATACAATGGGTGAGTGAAATGTCCGTAAAATGAGACAAGGTTCGTATACCAAAGCAAATTGAGGTTCCACTGTATGATTCTGCACATTCCAGCAGTGACAATATTTTAACCCATTCACTTTCATGTCTTATCACCTATTTTTCGGGCGACAGCCCATCTGTTTTTGTCAATGTCTTTTTAAGTTATGAAGAGAACGGTTACCCTGATATTTCAGGCTTTCATTCCGAGCTGACAAAAATGACCGCTGTCCCTGCAGTCACCCTGCATCGTTAGCGCGGAGCCGAAGCTTCGCCCTCCTGTGTTAGCGGTTGGCTGGGAACATCAGTCTTTGGCTCTCTGATTTGTTTTCCCTGACTTGGCTGGCTGGGATCTTCCTGAGTCTCATCCACGCTCACGCAGCCGAGCTGGCCATGGCGAGCACAGCTGCCTGGCTTTCTGGCGACTATCATAGAGTGACTTGTGCTCTCCCACTTGCTTCCAATGCATAATTGAAGTGCCTGGGAGTTGTTACCGCTTGAAGAGTCTTGTTGGGTTAGCGAGGAACGGCAGAATTGGTCAGGGGCATCCAATACTGCTTCTTCTGCCATTTTTTTTTTTTAAAGATATTCTTTTGTGTCTTGTCCTCGGAGTTCAACTATTGTCAGGTGTGGAAGATGTGCTTATGTCAGCCCAGACGTCACATATAGCTAAGGACAAGCAGAGAAAGGCTTGGCCGTCTTCAATCCTTTCAGCGCCAATTGATTTCTGGTCATGCCTTGGTGGTTTGGACCTGCCGGCCTGTTCAGGAGAGAAGAAGCGAGCAAGTCCCCCATTGTGATAACACCCTTCAAAAAGGGTAATGTTGTTTAAAGGCCTACTGAGATGAGATTTTCTTATTTAAACGGGGATAGCAGATCCATTCTATGTGTCATACTTGATCGATATTGCCATATTTTTGCTGAAAGGATTTAGTAGAGAACATCGAGGATAAAGTTCGCAACTTTTGGTCGCTAATAAAAAAGCCCTGCCTGTACCGGAAGTAGCAGACGATGTGCGCGTGACGTCACGGGTTGTAGGGCTCCTCACATCTGAACATTGTTTACAATCATAGCCAGCAGCAGCTAAAGCTATTCGGACCGAGAAAGTGACAATTCCCCCATTAATTTGAGCGAGGATGAAAGATTCGTGGATGAGGAAATTTAGAGTGAAGGACTAGAGAAAAACAAAAGAAAGATGTTATTAGACACATTTACCTAAGATCATTCTGGAAAATCCCTTATCTGCTTTTTGTGTTGCTAGTGTTTTAGTGAGATTAAATAGTACCTGAAAGTCGGAGGGAAGTCTCTGAGGGATGTCACGGCAGCTGCAGCAGGACGGAAGCTCCGCTGATGTCTCCGGTAAGAGGCGACTTATTACCACCATTTTCTCACAGAAAACTGCCGGTTGACATGTGGTCGGGATCCATGTTGGCTTGACCGCTCTGATCCATAGTAAAGCTTCATCTTCGGGAATTTTAAACAAGGAAACACCGGCTGCGTTTTTGTGGCTAAAGGCTAAAAGCTTCCCACCTCCATCCTTCTACTTTATAGTCTCCATTATTAATTGAAGAAATTGCAAAAGATTCAGCAACACAGATGTCCAGAATACTGTGTAATTATGCGATTAAAGCAGACTACTTATAGCTTGGATCGGGCTGGAAAATAATGTCCGCTACAACCGGTGACGTCAAACGCACGCGTCATCATACCACAACATTTTCAACACGACACTTCGCGGGAAATTTAAAATTGCGATTTAGTAAACTAAAAAGGCCGTATTGGCATGTGTTGCAATGTTAATATTTCATCATTGATATATAAACTATCAGACTGCGTGGTCGCTAGTAGTGGCTTTCAGTAGGCCTTTAAATGCTGAAAAAAATCACAATATTACCTCTTTAATGCAAGCATTTTAACTGTTATGGTAGCACTAAGTATTAGCAAAATAACACCAAGTAGCAATATCCATCACCTTCAGTTTTATATCTACAACATGAAGTTAAAATGCCAGATCCATCCATCCATCCATCTTCTTCCGCTTATCCGAGGTCGGGTCGCGGGGGCAACAGCCTAAGCAGGGAAACCCAGACTTCCCTCTCCCCAGCCACTTCGTCTAGCTCTTCCCGGGGGATCCCGAGGCGTTCCCAGGCCAGCCGGGAGACATAGTCTTCCCAACGTGTCCTGGGTCTTCCCCGTGGCCTCCTACCGGTTGGACGTGCCCTAAACACCTCCCTAGGGAGGCGTTCGGGTGGCATCCTGACCAGATGCCCGAACCACCTCATCTGGCTCCTCTCGATGTGGAGGAGCAGCGGCTTTACTTTGAGTTCCTCCCGGATGGCAGAGCTTCTCACCCTATCTCTAAGGGAGAGCCCCGCCACACGGCGGAGGAAACTCATTTCGGCCGCTTGTACCCGTGATCTTATCCTTTCGGTCATGACCCAAAGCTCATGACCATAGGTGAGGATGGGAACGTAGATTGACCGGTAAATTGAGAGCTTTGCCTTCCGGCTCAGCTCCTTCTTCACTACAACGGATCGGTACAACGTCCGCATTGCTGAAGACGCCGCACCAATCCGCCTGTCGATCTCACGATCCACTCTTCCCCCACTCGTGAACAAGACTCCTAGGTACTTGAACTCCTCCACTTGGGGCAGGGTCTCCTCCCCAACCCGGAGATGGCATTCCACCCTTTTCCGGGCGAGAACCATGGACTCGGACTTGGAGGTGCTGATTCTCATTCCGGTCGCTTCACACTCGGCTGCGAACCGATCCAGTGAGAGCTGAAGATCCCGGTCAGATGAAGCCATCAGGACCACATCATCTGCAAAAAGCAGAGACCTAATCCCGTGGTCACCAAACCGTAACCCCTCAACGCCTTGACTGCGCCTAGAAATTCTGTCCATAAAAGTTATGAACAGAATCGGTGACAAAGGACAGCCTTGGCGGAGTCCAACCCTCACTGGAAATGTGTCCGACTTACTGCCAGCAATGCGGACCAAGCTCTGGCACTGATCATACAGGGAGCGGACCGCCACAGTAAGACAGTCCGATACCCCATACTCTCTGAGCACTCCCCACAGGACTTCCCGAGGGACACGGTCGAATGCCTTCTCCAAGTCCACAAAGCACATGTAGACTGGTCGGGCAAACTCCCATGCACCCTCAAGAACCCTGCCGAGAGTATAGAGCTGGTCCACAGTTCCACGACCAGGACGAAAACCACACTGTTCCTCCTGAATCCGAGGTTCGACTATCCGGCGTAGCCTCCTCTCCAGTACACCTGAATAAACCTTACCGGGAAGGCTGAGTGTGATCCCACGATAGTTGGAACACACCCTCCGGTCCCCCTTCTTAAAGAGAGGAACCACCACCCCGGTCTGCCAATCCAGAGGTACCGCCCCCGATGTCCACGCGATGCCAGATATAAGTTAAAACTGTAAGATTATTTATATTAGAAATGGCAACAGCGGATGCTGCACAACAAGAGGATAGAGAAAAAGAAGGAGTTTATTGGCTACATCACCGGACTACTATGGCTGAGGCACGCAAAACACTTTAGGTAAAACTTTAAGATGTACGGATAATCCGCTGCCTACAAATGTTTCTGTTTGGGATGTAGTACCAGGAAGCTACTTATGCCGACAGAGAAATCATCAATGCACAGATCTAAGTGCTTAAAGGGGATTTATGATGATATTTAAACCTACATTTTAAACACTTCCTTCTGGTCCAGATTATATGTATTGGATATGCTTTGATGTACATTTTGCTTGACAGTCACTTTTATAACAAGTTTTTCTTTTTTTATCTGTCTGCAAGATTTTTTGATTATGTAAGCATTCCAAGATCGCAAAGGAAACCAGGCATAACCCTCTCCAAAATTTTGATTTTTTTGCAATAATTACAATACGTACTGCAAAAACTGAAATCTAAGTAAGATTAAATATCTTAAATAAGGCTGATAACTGCTTATTTTATGTCTGAAAAGATAATTCTTCTCTTTAGAGTCTTGTACTTGTTTTACGGGTTTTGGTCTAAAATGATCTCAGTAAGATATTAGACTTAGACTTAGACAAACTTTAATGATCCACAAGGGACATTGTTCAACACAGTAGCTTAGTTACAATGATGGAAAGTGTAAGGATGGAAAGGACAATGCAGGTATAAATAGACTAGGTATAGCAATTTAAAATATAACATATCTGCAAATATATACAATATATACTTAATATGTGTACAGTATATTATATATAAAGATATAATATGTCTATAACATATATACAATATATACCAATACAATATATACAATATATTACAGCTTGTTGCTGAGATTTTATGACCTATATTGAGTAAAGCAATCTTGGAACTGGAATATTAACTGTTGCAAAGCTGTGTGATCAACACTCACAAATATAAAACTACGGTTTTAAAGGGGAACATTATCAGCAGACCTATGTAAGCGTCAATATATACCTTGATGGTGCAGAAAAAAGACCATCTATTTTTTTAACCGATTTCCGAACTCTAAATGGGTGAATTTTGGCGAATTAAACGCCTTTCTGTTTATCGCGCTGGAGGCGATGACGTCAGAATGTGACGTCGCCGAGGTAACACAACATACATTTTCATTTTCAACACATTACAAACACCGGGTCTCAGCTCTGTTATTTTCCGTTTTTTTGACTATTTTTTGGAATGTTGGAGATATCATGCCTCGTCGGTGTGTTGTCGGAAGATGTAACACTAACAGGGAGGGATTCAAGTTGCACCACTGGCCCGAAGATGCCAAAGTGGCAAGAAATCTGCCGCCAGACCCCCATTGAATGTGCCAGAGTGTCTCCACATTTGACCGTCGATGCTAAGGCAGACATGGCACAGAGATGTATGGATAACCTGCGGATGCATTTGCAACGATAGTCAACAAAATCACAAAGGTGAGTTTTGTTGATGTTGACTGCCAGCTAATTGATGCTAATATGCTACGCTAAACGATGCTAACATGCTATTTACCCGCGGTGCTAAAGCAGACATGGCACAGAGATGTATGGATAACCTGCAGATGCATTTGCAACTATATTACGTTTCCTTCCACCCACATTTAATGCGAAAAAAACACTTACCAATCGACGGATTTAAGTATCTCCAGTGTCACAAGATGGGAAAGTCCTGATCGTTTGGTCCGCACATTTTACCGGCGATGCTAACGCAGCTATTCGGCCATGCTATGGCTATGAATAGCGTCAATAGCTATTTGCTCAATAGCTTAAGTTTCTTCTTCAATATTTTCATACTCCAGCCATCTGTTTCAATACATGCGTAATCTGTTGAATCGCTTAAGTCGCTGAAATCCGAGTTTGAATCCGAGCTAATGTCGCTATATCTTGCTGTGGTATTCCCATTGTTTGTTTACATTGGCAGCACTGTATGACGTCACAGGGAAATGGCCAGTGTCTTCGCAGAGGGCCGAAAATAAGGCACTTTAAAGCTTTATTTAGGGATATTCCGAGACCGGTAAAATTTTGAAAAAAACTTCAAAAAATACAACAAGCCACTGGGAACTGATTTTTTATTGTTTTTAACCCTTTTGAAATTGTGCTAATGTTCCCCTTTAAAGTAACAATTTCTTATTTCAAGCATGAAAAAAAAAGAATTTGACACAATTGTGTCTCATATTAAAACAGATGACAGCCAAAAGGAATTTGCTGTTTTATTTTCAATGAAACAATAGAAGTTACGTACTCACTTAGTAGTGCACTTGTTATTAGTGAGAATATACTTTATTTTAAGGTAAGTTTTGGTTCATTGAGGTTAGCTAATTTTGCTTGTTTTGGAAAGTCTTGAAAAGTCCAATAGTCTTGTTCTATTGGCAGATAATTTTGCTTAGTTCAAATAAAATACCACAAATTTTTTTTTTTTTTAATTCTTGTTTTTGAACACTGACTTTTTGCAGTGCGGGGGGTGGGATGTGGAGGGGGGGGGGGGGGTTTAGGTTTGGTTAATATCAGCACTTCAGTCATCAACAATTGCATCATCTGAGAAATGGACATTGAAACATTGTAGGTCTGAAACGGTGGCATTGTTGTGTGTGAACACGGATAAAGTTAGGTGTGATTTACCCTGGACAACCTTATCCGGTAATGTGTTGAAAGCAATTGTTGGATCACCTGTCTATTTAATAACAAAGCCAAATTGACTAGAACTATCTGAATTAATGGTCCTCCTCGCATGCAGCCGCCCTGCCAACACCCACACACTCTGTCACTAGCCCTGTGGTGCATTCACAGTCTGAAATCACAAAACTCCTTGACTTTAACAAGCAGGTCGCTACAATGATCAGGAGTAAAAAATATAAAAAAAATCAACTCTACCTTCTCAGCAAATTTTCTTGGCTTACAGCAGAAGGGAGAGAAGAGGAGAAAGTAGCGTCTTGAATGTTTCAAACAATACATCGATTGTCCATACTTTCTTTTTTTCTTTGGACTCATTAAATTAGCAAAACTTTACACATTTTGTACACAGAGGAGAAGAGCTCCTGTAAGAACCAACATCCTCTGTCGTGGACATTTGCGTTTTGCATTCAGGGACACGGTATATTTTACCGAAATACAGGCTGGTTCCCAGGATCTTAGACCAGATGCACTTGACATCATGAAAAATGTAATTATCCATAGAGGAAAGAGCAGGCGCTCATAGAAAGCAGCATGTTGTGTGATTCTGTCAGGACCCCAGTGAGCGAATGAAACTTTAACCGTGCAGATATTGCTTTTATATCGCACGCCCCTGCCTCTGTCTCTTTGAATCCATGCTGTGTTTATTCTGAGGCTGAAAGCACCGGTTTCCCTAAGCCACCAGTGCAGATCCTGTGAATAATTCACTTGTTATACAATTTACATTGGCGTTACATTATTCACAGAGGAACGACAGGGATTCCCCTAGCAAGTCAAGGGCAGACTGGGGCGGTGGAATTTTATTCTAATCGAATGCTGCGTTTCTTGCCGACTTGGGTCGAATCAATATTGGATTTCTGAAGACGTATATCAACATTGGAAAAGGTAATAAGCATCATGAGTAAGCCTTGGTATGCCTACTGTTGTCTCCCTACAGTATATACAGTGAGGTAAGGAAGTATTTAGTCAGCCAGCGATTGTGCAAGTTCTCCCACTTAAAAAGATGACGGAGGTCTGTAATTTTCATCATAGGTACACTTCAACCGTGAGAGACAGAATCAATCAATCAATATTTAATTATATAGCCCCAAATCACAAATGTCTCAAAGGACTGCACAAATCATTACGACTACAACATCCTCGGAAGAACCCACAAAAGGGCAAGGAAAACTCACACCCAGTGGGCAGGGAGAATTCACATCCAGTGAGACGCCAGTGACAATGCTGACTATGAGAAACCTTGGAGAGGACCTCAGATGTGGGCAACCCCCCCCCCTCTAGGGGACCGAAAGCAATGGATGTCGAGCGGGTCTAACATGATACTGTGAAAGTTCAATCCATAGTGGCTCCAAGACAGCAGTGAGAGTCCCGTCCACAGGAAACCATCTCAAGCGGATCAGCAGCGTAGAGATGTCCCCAACCGATACAGGCGAGCGGTCCATCCTGGGTCCCGACGAGCGGTCCATCCTGGGTCTCGACTCTGGACAGTCAGTACTTCATCCATGGTCATCGGACCGGACCCCCTCCACAAGGGAGGGGGGGACATAGGAGAAAGAAAAGAAGCGGCAGATCAACTGGTCTAAAAAGGTCTATTTAAAGGCTAGAGTATACAGATGAGTTTTAAGATGAGACTTAAATGCTTCTACTGAGGTAGCATCTCGAACTGTTACCGGGAGGGCATTCCAGAGTACTGGAGCCCGAACGGAAAACGCTCTATAGCCCGCAGACTTTTTTTGGGCTCTAGGAATCACTAATAAGCCGGAGTCTTTTGAACGCAGATTTCTTGCCGGGACATATGGTACAATACAATCGTCAAGATAGGCTGGAGCTAGACCGTGTAGTATTTTATACGTAAGTAGTAAAACCTTAAAGTCACATCCTAAGTGCACAGGAAGCCAGTGCAGGTGAGCCAGTACAGGCGTAATGTGATCAAACTTTCTTGTTCTTGTCAAAAGTCTAGCAGCCGCATTTTGTACCAACTGTAATCTTTTAATGCTAGACATGGGGAGACCCGAAAATAATACGTTACAGTAATCGAGACGAGACGTAACAAACGCATGGATAATGATCTCGGCGTCTTTAGTGGACAAAATGGAGCGAATTTTAGCGATATTACGGATGTGGAAAAAAAATCCAGGAATTCACATTGTAGGAATTTTAAAGAATTTATTTGTAAATTATGGTGGAAAATAAGTATTTGGTCAACCATTCCAAGCTTTCATTGATGGAAGGAGGGTTTGGCTCAAAATCGCACGATACATGGCCCCATTCATTCTTTCCTTAACACGGATCAATCGTCCTGTCCCCTTAGCACAGGGGTGTCGAACTCAAACACAGAGTGGAGCAAAATTCTAAACTGAACAAAGCCGCGGGCCAAAGTTGAACAAATTAACCTTTTAATAGGGACCCAAACAAGTTTTGCATTGAATATTGAACAAGCAAGGCTTATATAACTTTATAGTGACATGCAAAATCGAGTTTTGTTGGTAGCGGGGGTGTATATTGTAGCGTCCCGAAAGAGTTAGCGCTGCAAGGGGTTCTGGGTATTTGTTCTGTTGTGTTTATGTTGCGTTACGGTGCGTTTGTGTTTGTCATTCTTGTTTGGTGTGGGTTCGCAGTGTGGTGTAACAGTCTTAAAGTTGTTTATGCGGCCACCCTCAGTGTGACGTGTATGGCTGTTGACCAAGTATGCATTGCATTTACTTGTGTGTGTGTAGAAGCCGCATATTTTACGTGACTGGGCCGGCACGCAGTTGTATGGAGGAAAAGCGGACGTGACGACAGGTTGTAGAGGATGCTAAAAGCAGTACCTTTAAGGCACGCCCCCAATTTTGTTGTCCGGGTGGAAATTCGGGAGAATGGTTGCCCCGGGAGATTTTCGGGGGGAGGGCACTGAAATTTGGGATTCTCCTGAAAAAATCGGGAGGGTTGGCAAGTATGAGAATTACCGTTGAATGTGGTGATACACCAGCACCGGCGGGCCAGCTTTAATGTTAATTTATTATTGCCTAAAGGGCCAAATGAAATTACACGGCAAGCCAATTTTGGCCCACGGGCTAGAGTTTGACACCCATGCCTTAGCAGAAAAACAGCCCCAAAGCATGATGTTTCCACCCCCATGCTTCACAGTAGGTATGGTGTTCTTGGGATGCAACTCACTATTCTTCTTCCTCCAAACACGACGAGTTGAGTTTATACCAAAAAGTTCTATTTTGGTTTCATCTGACCACATGACATTCTCCCAATCCTCTGCTGTATCATCCATGTATCCATTTTGGTGTAAACTCAACTCGTCCTGTTTGGAGGAAGAAGAATACTGAGTTGCATCCCAAGAACACCATACCTACTGTGAAGCATGGGGGTGAAAACATCATGCTTTGGGGCTGTTTTTCTGCTAAGGGGACAGGACGATTGATCCGTGTTAAGGAAAGAATGAATGGGGCCATGTATCGTGAGATTTGGAGCCAAAACCTCAGTGAGAGCTTTGAATGGTTGACCAAATACTTATTTTCCAACATAATTTACAAATAAATTCTTTAAAATTCCTACAATGTGAATTCCTGGATTTTTTTTTGGGACATTCTGTCTCTCACAGTTGAAGTGTACCTATGATGAAAATTACAGACCTCTGTCATCATTTTAAAAGGAAGAACTTGCACAATCAATGGCTGACTAAATACTTGTTTTGCCCCACTGTATCTCTGTAAAAAAAAAATGGTGGATGTATGTCTGGGATCATGAACTGCTGTTCTGTCAGAATGAGAACAATCGATGCATCATTTGAACTGATTTGAGCTTCATGGATTTTTAGCAATTGCTGAAACATTTATTCACTTCCCAGTCTCCAATTGTACACAATTTATTTCAGAAATAAAGAACAATAAGGTGCTCAATGAATATGTTACAAACAACTGGTGCGTAAAAAATATAGTACTTACAGCAGGGGACTCAGACACACGGGCCAATCGCGACCCGCGAGACGTTATTTTGCTGTCCCCACCTTAATATGAAAGTTTAATGTTAGTGCCACCTGCAAGTTTTATCTGAATGGTGCTTGACAGCGTTGTGTTATTTGGATCCAAAATGGCTCTTTCAACGTTCTGGGTTGCCTACCCCTGCATTAGTGGAAAAGCGGCAAATAAGTGAAAGCGACAGATACGTTGCCATGTAGATGAGGGTTTTCTTACGTGCCTGGCTGCAGTCACACCGTGACACCTCTCCGTCAGTAATATCAGTCCTCGATAACTTGGAACAATTCAAACCATCATTTGTTTTTTTATTGTTTAATTGAAGTTGCCTCACATGATGAACACTGCATATATTTCTATATGACGCCGGATAACACTCCGAGAGCCGTCAATTTTTTGCGCCCGCTATCCCTGTACATTCCCGGCTATTATCCACCGACTGCCGTGTTGCTGTAGGGAGGAAAAGCGGAACGACACACATTACGGAAATAACGTTATTCTCCGTGAGTCGGCTAAATACAAATATATTCCACAACCCCAAACATGTCTTTTTCATAGCCTGCAGTGAAGAGAAAGGTTTGTGATGTGCAAAGACAATTCCTAGGAAAAGTGGGAGATGCAATATTTCTTTGTTGAGCACAGGGGCACCCCGACGTGTCTTATTTGTACAGAAAATGTTGCGGTGCACAAGGGATACAATTTGAAACGTCATTATAATACTAGACATGCTGAGGAGTATGCAACATTTTTTCAGGAAATATTTTCTTGCGGCCCAGCCGCACCCAGACTCTGCATCCAGTGGCCCCCAGGTGAAGTGAGTTTGAGACCCCTGACTTCCGGTATAAAGTAGTCTGTACACTACTGCGGCCGAGGGTGGAGTTGGCTCTCTTGGTTACTTTGTTGGGTCTGCTCCTGTCTTTGGCCATGCTCCCCCCACCGGCACAGGCCAACACAATGTATAATGGGTGTTTAAATTATGGTTGCTTGTCTATGCATGGTGCAATCGTGTGTGCGCAATATATATTATTGGTTAATTTTTTTATTTTTTTATTTTTTATTTTTTTGAACTTTTGTAGCTGTATGTAGAAATGGCACTGCTGGAGTGACAGCTGGTTGCATCATCTCTGCTCTTTTAACGTTTTCAATGTCCTTTGCGGTCTTTGATGTTTGACTCTTACACACATGTTTATGTGTGCTATGGCTATGAGGTTTGTTTTCTCTTGGCTTCGGTCTGAACCCCCTCTCCAGGGGCCCAAACCTAGACTATCTTTTTTGTTGTTGTTGTTGTTGTTGTTTTTAACCACACACTCAGCACACACGAACATATTGGTATCATCAAATCAAATGTGAAAGGTACCCACTTTGAGTATGCATTATCCATCCATCCATTTTTCTACCGCTTAGTTTCAGTAAAACAAGTCCTAAGACTGTGCATGATCAAGTTAAACAAATATTAAATATAAAGTAACTTTTTGATCAAGTGAACATGAGTTAGTATGAGCATGAATAATGAAACACACACTATATTGCCAAAACTATTTGGCCATCCATCCAAATGATCAGAATCAGGTGTCCTAATCACTTGGCCCGGCCTCAGGTGTATAAAATCAAGCACTCAGGAGCTCAGTGATTTCCAGCATGGAACTGTCATAGGATGCCACCTGTGCAACAAATACGGTGGTAAAATTTTCGCGCTCCTAAATATTCAAAGTCTACTGTCTGCTTTATTATAAGAAAATGTAAAAGTTTGGGAACAACAGCAACTCAGCCGCAAAGTGGTAGGCCACGTAAACTGACAGAGAGGGGTCAGCGGATGCTGAAGCGCATAGTGCAAAGAGGTCATCCACTTACTGCAGTCAGTTGGTAAAGAGCTCCAAACTTCATGTAACCAATTAGCCCACGTACAGTACGCAGAGAGCTTCTTGGAATGGGTTTCCATGGCCGAGCAGCTGTATCTAAGCCATACATCACCAAGTCCAATGCAAAGCGTCGGATGCAGTAGTGTAAAGCATGTTGGGGAGACGCCTATTCTGGAGTGATGACTCACAATATTTCATCTGGCGATCTGATGGACGAGTCTAGGTTTGGAGGTTGCCAAGAGAACGGTACATTTCGGACTGCATTGTGCCAAGTGTGAAATTTGGTGGAGGGGGAACCATGGTGTGGGGTTGTTTTTCAGTAGTTGAGCTTGGCCCCTTGGTTCCGGTGAAAGGACCTTTGAACGCTCAAAGATACCAAAACATTTTAGACAATTCCATGCTCCCAACCTTGTGGGAACAGTTTGGAGCAGGCCCCTTCCTCTTCCAACATGACTGTGCACCAGTGCACAAAGCAAGGATGACAGAGACTGGTGTGGATGAACTTGACTGGCCTGCACAGAGTCCTGACCTGAACCTGAGAGCCAGGCCTTCTCGACCAACATCAGTGTGCATACTTGCCAACCTTAAGACCTCTGATTTCGGGAGGTGGGGGCTGGGGGGGGCGTGGTCAGGGGTGGGGCGGAGGTGTGGTTGGGGGCGTGGTTAAGAGGGGAGTAGTATAATTCACCAAAGCGAGTATTTTAATAGATTTCGTACATATATATATATATATATAGATATATATATATATATATATATATATATATATATATATATATCAATCAGTCAATGTTTACTTATATAGCCCTAAATCACTAGTGTCTCAAAGGGCTGCACAAACCACAACACAAACCACTACGACATCCTCGGTAGGCCCACATAAGGGCAAGAAAAACTCACACCCAGTGGGACGTCGGTGACAATGATGTGTATAATATATATATATATATATATATATATATATATATATATATATATTAATGAAATACTTTACTTTCAGTGAATTCTAGCTGTATGTATTTATTTTATTGTATATATAAATAAAATAAATAGTTGAATTTCCGACGGCACCTATCAAATACACAGTAATAAAAACACAGTCGACGATGTAATATATTGGGTTGGAGTCAATAACCAGGCGACTTGATGAAGTTACGTCTCTTTACTGTGGGCTTCAAATCAGACTGTATAATGCATATGTTCCTTGACTGCACTTAAATGTAGAATATATTTATATTATTCATATATTATATATTGTATGTATAATATATTATCTGCGATGAGGTGGCGACTTGGCCAGGGTGTACCCCGCCTTCCGCCCGATTGTAGCTGAGATAGGCACCAGCGCCCCCCGCGACCCCAAAAGGGAATAAGCGGTAGAAAATGGATGGATGGATAATATATTATATATGTTATTTATTATTATCATTGTTTATTGTGAGCGAACTGTGGTGCTGAATATCCCCCAGGGATCAATAAAGTACATTCTATTCTATTCTATGTACAGTAGATGGCAGTATTGTCCTGTTTGAGACGGTCACAACATTGCTGAGTCTGTTCTCATGGTAGTTTGAGGGGGCGCGGCCTCCAGCTCCGACTGAATTTCGGGAGATTTTCGGGAGAAAATTTGTCCCGGGAGGTTTTCGGGAGAGTCGCTGAATTTCGGGAGTCTCCCGGAAAATCCGAGAGAATTGGCAAGTATGTCAGTGTGGGAGCTCACCAATGCGCTGAATTGTCTAAAAAATCCTATAAACAAACTCTGCAACCTTGTGGACAGCCTTCCCGGAAGAGCTGAAGCTGTAATAGCTTCAAAATGTGGGCCGGCATCATATTGAAGCCTATGGGTTAGGAATGGGATGGCACTTCAAGTTCATATGTGAGTCAAGGCAGGTGGCCAAATACTTTTGGCAATACAGCGTATCTTCTTACTGAAGATCAACAAAATTAACACTGATTTGCAGAAACCCACTCATCACAGTTGGGTGTGCAAACGAGTAACCTCCATTAAAGAACCACAACTATGTTCACGCAACATTAACACATGCGCACAGTGACTTCCTGTTGGTACACAATCAAAGCATGGCAGAATTGTACCACAGCAACTAACAAAAAAGACAATCATATATATTCGATTGTTCGAGATGCTACCTCAGTAGAAGCATTTAAGTCTCATCTTAAAACTCATCTGTATACTCTAGCCTTTAAATAGACCTCCTTTTTAGACCAGTTGATCTGCCGCTTCTTTTCTTTCTCCTATGTCCCCCCCTCCCTTGTGGAGGGGGTCCGGTCCGATGACCATGGATGAAGTACTGACTGTCCAGAGTCGAGACCCAGGATGGACCGCTCGCCTGTATCGGTTGGGGACATCTCTACGCTGCTGATCCGCTTGAGATGGTTTCCTGTGGACGGGACTCTCACTGCTGTCTTGGAGCCACTATGGATTGAACTTTCACAGTATCATGTTAGACCCGCTCGACATCCATTGCTTTCGGTCCCCTAGAGGGGGGGGGTTGCCCACATCTGAGGTCCTCTCCAAGGTTTCTCATAGTCAGCATTGTCACTGGCGTCCCACTGAATGTGAATTCTCCCTGCCCACTGGGTGTGAGTTTTCCTTGCCCTTTTGTGGGTTCTTCCGAGGATGTTGTAGTCGTAATGATTTGTGCAGTCCTTTGAGACATTTGTGATTTGGGGCTATATAAATAAACATTGATTGCATTGATTGATATATTATGTTTTTCATTAACCAGCAGAAGACGTGTACGTGTGTGGCAACTTTTGTCATTTTAGTTGGAATATTTCACCAAATTAGCACAGCAGCTGTGTTAGATCAGGATATGACATATCAATGAAAATGGCAAGTGGAGGCCGCACTAAAGTGGGACTGTTATGGGGCGGTTTAGCTCGGTTGGTAGAGTGGCCGTGCCAGCAACTTGAGGGTTGCAGGTTTGATTCCCGCTAGTCACTGCCGTTGTGTCCTTGGGCAAGACACTTTACCCACCTGCTCCCAGTGCCACCCACACTGGTTTGAATGTAACTCAGATATTGGGTTTCACTATGTAAAGCGCTTTGAGTCACTTGAGAAAAAGCGCTATATAAATATAATTCACTGCATCTATAGGACCGGTAGGTGGTGGACGTACAATGTTAAGGGAGGTGGGAGGTCTAATCATTAAAAATAGTCCAGTACTACCCGTTGAGAGTCTATACTTTAAATTACCCATTTTCTTTCACAACACACCTCAAAGAAGACCCTCTCTCCTCTCCCACCTACCAACACTTATAGCCTGTCTTTTCACCTTTCATCTTTTTTTTTTTTTTTTCATCCCATTTTGTACTTTTACCATCAATCAATCAATCAATCAATGTTTACTTATATAGCCCTAAATCACTAGTGTCTCAAAGGGCTGCACAAACCACCACGACATCCTCGGTAGGCCCACATAAGGGCAAGGAAAACTCACACCCAGTGGGACATCGGTGACAATAATGATTATGAGAACCTTGGAGAGGAGGAAAGCAATGGATGTCGAGCGGGTCTAACATGATACTGTGAAAGTTCAATCCACAATGGATCCAACATAGTCGCGAGAGTCCAGTCCAAAGCGGGTCCAACTCAGCAGCGAGAGTCCCGTTCACAGCGGAGCCAGCAGGAAACCATCCCAAGCGGAGGCGGATCAGCAGCGCAGAGATGTCGAGGCGGATCAGCAGCGCAGAGATGTCCCCAGCCGATACACAGGCAAGCAGTACATGGCCACCGGATCGGACCGGACCCCCTCCACAAGGGAGAGTGGGACATAGAAGAAAAAGAAAAGAAACGGCAGATCAACTGGTCTAAAAAGGGAGTCTATTTAAAGGCTACAGTATACAAATGAGTTTTAAGGTGAGACTTAAATGCTTCTACTGAGGTAGCATCTCGAACTGTTACCGGGAGGGCATTCCAGAGTACTGGAGCCCGAACGGAAAACGCTCTATAGCCCGCAGACTTTTTTTGGGCTTTGGGAATCACTAATAAGCCGGAGTCCTTTGAACGCAGATTTCTTGCCGGGACATATGGTACAATACAATCGGCAAGATAGGATGGAGCTAGACCGTGTAGTATTTTATACGTAAGTAGTAAAACCTTAAAGTCACATCTTAAGTGCACAGGAAGCCAGTGCAGGTGAGCCAGTACAGGCGTAATGTGATCAAACTTTCTTGTTCTTGTCAAAAGTCTAGCAGCCGCATTTTGTACCAACTGTAATCTTTTAATGCTAGACATGGGGAGACCCGAAAATAATACGTTACAGTAGTCGAGGCGAGACGTAACAAACGCATGGATAATGATCTCAGCGTCTTTAGTGGACAGAATGGAGCGAATTTTAGCGATATTACGGAGATGAAAGAAGGCCGTTTTAGTAACGCTTTTAATGTGTGACTCAAAGGAGAGAGCTGGGTCGAAGATAATACCCAGATTCTTTACCGTGTCGCCTTGTTTAATTGTTTGGTTGTCAAATGTTAGAGTTGTATTATTAAATAGAGTTCGGTGTCTAGCAGGACCGATAATCAGCATTTCCGTTTTTTTGGCGTTGAGTTGCAAAAAGTTAGCGGACATCCATTGTTTAATTTCATTAAGACACGCCTCCAGCTGACTACAATCCGGCGTGTTGGTCAGCTTTAGGGGCATGTAGAGTTGGGTGTCATCAGCATAACCATCTTTGTTTCGTTTTGCCGTCTTCTCGCTTCCTGTCACGACTATGTGTACGTGCTAATGTGAATGCAGCACATGTATTTGAGGTGAATAAACTCTGTCTTGATTTTTTTTTTTTGGTGCAAAAATCAATACTGGGGGTAAAATAGGCCGAAGCTGTTGTGCAGCACGGGGAGAGAGAAAAAAAATCCATTAACAAGATTGGGTGAATGCAGCAAAGGCTGGTCTAAAAAGTGTTAAAAGGCCCCTCCCTCCAGCAGGGCATTCAGCGTTTTTCACTGTTAATTTTTACTGTGCTGTGATGGTCAAAGAGCTTTCTAATGAAAGACTTTGGAGGACCTACACAAGTCTATTCAAGACCAACATCAGACCATTTTAGACCTACACACAACTATAGTAGAAAACAAAAGGCAGATAGACCTACACAAGACTAATATATGTATACGCTTTGAGACTCTGGAAGACCTACACAAGTTTATTTAAGACCAACGTAAGACTATTTTAGACTTACGTACAACTACAGTAAAAATACAATGTATACAGACCTACACAAGTTATTTCTAGACCAACACAAGACTCATAAACATACACAAGACAATTGTAAACCTACATGTATAGGCTTTCAAAGACTTTGGAAGACCTACACATGTCTATTTTAGACTTACATACAACTATAGTAAAAATACAAAGCATATAGACCTTCACAAGTCTATTACAGTAGTCACAGGTCTATTCTAGACCAACACAAGACTCATAAATATACACAAGACTATTGTAAACCTACATGTATAAGCTTTCAAAGACTTTGGAAGACGTACACAAATCTATTTTAGTTGAACATAACTAAAATACAGAGCTGGTCGTGGAACTGTGGACCAGCTCTGTACTCTCGGCAGGGCTCTTGAGGGTGCATGGGAGTTTGCCCAACCAGTCTACATGTGCTTTGTGGACTTGGAGAAGGCATTCGACCGTGTTCCTCGGGAAGTCCTGTGGGGAGTGCTCAGAGAGTATGGGGTATCGGACTGTCTTATTGTGGCGGTCCGCTCCCTGTATGATCAGTGTCAGAGCTTGGTCCGCATTGCTGGCAGTAAGTCGGACACATTTCCAGTGAGGGTTGGACTCCGCCAAGGCTGTCCTTTGTCACCGATTCTGTTCATAACTTTTATGGACAGAATTTCTAGGCGCAGTCAAGGCGTTGAGGGGTTCCGGTTTGGTGGCCGCGGGATTAGGTCTCTGCTTTTTGCAGACGATGTGGTCCTGTTGGCTTCATCTGGCCGGGATCTTTAGCTCTCACTGGATCGCTTCGCAGCCGAGTGTGAAGCGGCCGGAATGAGAATCAGCACCTCCAAATCCGAGTCCATGGTTCTCTCCCGAAAAAGGGTGGAGTGCCATCTCCGGGTTGGGGAGGAGACCCTGCCCCAAGTGGAGGAGTTCAAGTACCTAGGAGTCTTGTTCACGAGTGGGGGAAGAGTGGATCGTGAGATCGACAGGCGGATCGGTGCGGCGTCTTCAGTAATGCGGACGTTGTACCAATCCGTTGTGGTGAAGAAGGAGCTGAGCCGGAAGGCAAAGCTCTCAATTTACCGGTCGATCTACGTTCCCATCCTCACCTATGGTCATGAGCTTTGGGTCTCTCCAACCTCTCCAAGGTTCTCATAGTCATCATTGTCAACGACGTCCCACTGGGTTTGAGTTTTCCTTGCCCTTATGTGGGCCTACCGAGGATGTCGTAGTGGTTTGTGCAGCCCTTTGAGACACTAGTGATTTAGGGCTATATAAGTAAACATTGATTGATTGATTGATCCGTGCACAAAGCAGTGCCCTATAAAGGCATGTTTGGGTGACTTTGGCGTGGCAGAATGAGAAGAAGGGACGGCGTGGCGCAGTGGGAGAGTGGCCGTGCGCAACCCGAGGGTCCCTGGTTCAATCCCCACCTAGTACCAACCTCGTCACGTCCGTTGTGTCCTGAGCAAGACACTTCACCCTTGCTCCTGATGGGTGCTGGTTAGCGCCTTGCATGGCAGCTCCCTCCATCAGTGTGTGAATGTGTGTGTGAATGGGTAAATGTGGAAGTAGTGTCAAAGCGCTTTGAGTACTTTGAAAGTAGAAAAGTGCTACACAAGTACAACCCATTTATCATTTAACTTACATATCGGGTTTCACAATGTAAAAGCGCTTTGAGTCACTAGAGAAAAGCGCTACATAAATATAATTCACTTTATTTCACTTCATATAAATTAGCCACACCGTACTATAAACTGCAAAGTTCAAAGTAGGGCAGGGCGATATGACCTTTTTTTAATATCTCAATATTTTTAGGCCATGTCACGATATACAATATTTTGCCCTAGCCTTGAATGAACACTTGACACATATAATCACAGCAGTATGATGATTCTATGTGTTTACATTAAAACATTCTTCCTCATACTGCATTCATATATGCTACTTTTAAACGTTCATGCAGCGAGGGAATTCACAACTAAGTCAATTTACCAAAACTGTGTTTATTAAACATTTATTAAGCAGTGGCACAAACATTCATGTCATTTCCAAAACAGAAAGTGCAAGATTGTCAAAGACATTTTAAAAAGATATATATTAGTGCACTTTTGTGCATGATGTCACTAAGATGACATATCAAAACACTAAATTAAAGTGCATTTAAGGTACAGAATGCCACTACAAAAGTTTAAAACTAATAAAGTGCACTTTTGTGCATGATCTCACTAAGATGACATATCAAAACAACACTAAATTAAATTGCACTTTTTGTACAGAAGGCCACTACAATAGTTTAAAACAAATAAAGTGCACTTTTGTGCATGATGTCACTAAGATGACATATCAAAACAACACTAAATTAAAGTGCACTTAATGTACAGAATGCCACTACAAAAGTTTAAAACTAATAAAGTGCACTTTTGTGCATGATGTCACTAAGATGACATATCAAAACAACACTAAATTAAATTGCACTTTTTGTACAGAAGGCCACTACAATAGTTTAAAACAAATAAAGTGCACTTTTGTGCATGATGTCACTAAGATGACATATCAAAACAACACTAAATTAAAGTGCACTTAATGTACAGAATGCCACTACAAAAGTTTAAAACTAATAAAGTGCACTTTTGTGCATGATGTCACTAAGATGACATATCAAAACAACACTAAATTAAATTGCACTTTTTGTACAGAAGGCCACTACAATAGTTTAAAACAAATAAAGTGCACTTTTGTGCATGATGTCACTAAGATGACATATCAAAACAACACTAAATTAAATTGCACTTTTTGTACAGAATGCCACTACAATAGTTTAAAACAAATAAAGTGCACTTTTGTGCATGATGTCACTAAGATGACATATCAAAACAACACTAAATTAAATTGCACTTTTTGTACAGAATGCCACTACAATAGTTTAAAACTAATAAAGTGCACTTTTGTGCATGATGTCACTAAGATGACATATCAAAACAACACTAAATTAAATTGCACTTTTTGTACAGAATGCCACTACAATAGTTTAAAACTAATAAAGTGCACTTTTGTGCATGATGTCACTAAGATGACATATCAAAACAACACTAAATTAAATTGCACTTTTTGTACAGAAGGCCACTACAATAGTTTAAAACTAATAAAGTGCACTTTTGTGCATGATGTCACTAAGATGACATATCAAAACAACACTAAATTAAAGTGCACTTAATGTACAGAAGGCCACTACAAAAGTTTAAAACTAATAAAGTGCACTTTTGTGCATGATGTCACTAAGATGACATATCAAAACAACACAAAATTAAAGTGCACTTAATGTACAGAATGCCACTACAAAAGTTTAAAACTAATAAAGTGCACTTTTGTGCATGATGTCACTAAGATGACATATCAAAACAACACTAAATTAAATTGCACTTTTTGTACAGAATGCCACTACAATAGTTTAAAACAAATAAAGTGCACTTTTGTGCATGATGTCACTAAGATGACATATCAAAACAACACTAAATTAAAGTGCACTTAATGTACAGAATGCCACTACAATAGTTTAAAACTAATAAACTGCACTTTTGTGCATGATGTCACTAAGATGACATATCAAAACAACACTAAATTAAATTGCACTTTTTGTACAGAATGCCACTACAATAGTTTAAAACAAATAAAGTGCACTTTTGTGCATGATGTCACTAAGATGACATATCAAAACAACACTAAATTAAATTGCACTTTTTGTACAGAATGCCACTACAATAGTTTAAAACTAATAAAGTGCACTTTTGTGCATGATGTCACTAAGATGACATATCAAAACAACACTAAATTAAATTGCACTTTTTGTACAGAATGCCACTACAATAGTTTAAAACAAATAAAGTGCACTTTTGTGCATGATGTCACTAAGATGACATATCAAAACAACACTAAATTAAATTGCACTTTTTGTACAGAATGCCACTACAATAGTTTAAAACTAATAAAGTGCACTTTTGTGCATGATGTCACTAAGATGACATATCAAAACAACACTAAATTAAATTGCACTTTTTGTACAGAATGCCACTACAATAGTTTAAAACTAATAAAGTGCACTTTTGTGCATGATGTCACACAAGATATTTCAATAACTGTCAAATAAAAATGAGCTGCATAATAGGAAATCAAAAAGGGTATGTCCTTCGCTATGTGGTAGGTTCCTGCGGACGTTTTCTCCTTCTGTTGTTGAGTATTTTTTTGGGAGACGCCAGGCTCAATTGGGTCAGTGCTGGTTGCGGGTGTGGCACCGACCGGAGATGTTGACATGCAGAGTTTCAAGCACTCTAGCGGGTGACTTTTCAAATGACGCTACAAACTAGTAGTGCCGTTACTTTTTGTGGCCACGCTTACGCCGCATACTTGACACGTTACGGTTGTCTGTTCAACATCTTCCCGCTTGAAGCCAAACCACCGCCAGATGATGAACTGTTTTCCTTGGGAATTAATCATTCCTCCTCCATTTGTTACCATATTGGCACCTTCTCGCTTTTGTATTACCACAACCTTACCCATGCCGCTACCTCTCTGCTCGGCGAGGGCGTATGACGTTGCAGTATGTGACGTATATAAGAAGGGGCGCTTGTTTTATCTTTCTATGAGAAGGAGAGACAAGAAAGAGTGAGAAGAGCCTGCAGTGTAATGCCCGCAGCTAAAAGCAACTGCGTGAGAACGTACAGGTGCTGTTCATATTATTAGAATATCATCAATCAATCAATCAATCAATGTTTATTTATATAGCCCCAAATCACAAATGTCTCAAAGGACTGCACAAATCCTTACGACTACAACATCCTCGGAAGAACCCACAAAAGGGCAAGGAAAACTCACACCCAGCGGGCAGGGGAGAATTCACATCCAGTGGGACGCCAGTGACAATGCTGACTGTGAGAAACCTTGGAGAGGACCTCAGATGTGGGCAACCCCCCCCTCTAGGGGACCGAAAGCAATGGATGTCGAGCGGGTCTAACATGATACTGTGAAAGTTCAATCCATAGTGGCTCCAACACAACCGCGAGAGTTCAGTTCAAGCGGATCCAAGACAGCAGCGAGAGTCCCGTCCACAGGAAACCATCTCAAGCGGAGGCGGATCAGCAGCGTAGAGATGTCCCCAACCGATACAGGCGAGCGGTCCATCCTGGGTCCCGACGAGCGGTCCATCCTGGGTCTCGACTCTGGACAGCCAGTACTTCATCCATGAAAAAGTTGATTTATTTCAGTAATTATATTCAGAACGTGAAACTTACAACTTAAATCAATTCATTACACACATAGTGATATATTTGAAATGTTTATTTCTTTAAATTTGGATGATTAGCACTGACAATTACTGAAAATCCCAAATTCAGTATCTCAGAAAATTAGAATATTAGTTACGACTAGTACCAAAAAATATTTTTTTAGAAATGTGGGCCAACTGAAAAGTATGAACATGGAAAGTTTCAGCATGTGCGGCAATCAATACTTAGTTGCAGCTCCTTTTGCCTGAATTGCTGCAGCAATACGGCCTGGCATGGAGTCCACCAGTCTGTTGCACTCCTCAGGTGTTATGAGAGCCCAGGTTGCTTTAATAGTGGCCTTCAGCTCTTCAGCATTGTTGGGTCTGGCATCTCGCATCTTCCGCTTCACAATACCACATAGGTTTTCTATGGGGTTAAGGTCAGGTGAGTTTGCAGGCCAATCAAGAACAGGGATACCATGGTCCTTAAACCATGTACTGGTAGATTTAGCACTGTGTGCAGGTGCCAAGTCATGTTGGAAAAGGAAATCTTCACCTCCATAAAATTGGTCCGCGGCAGGCAGCATAAAGTGTTCTAAAACTTCCTGGTAGACTGCTGCATTGACCCTAGACCTCAGGAAACACAGTGGACCAACACCAGCAGATGACATGGCCTCCCAGACCATTACCGATTGTGGAAATTTGACACTGGACTTCAGGCAACGTGGATTCTGCGCCTCTCCTGTCTTCTTCCAGAATCTGTGACCTTGATTTCCAAATGAGATACAAAATTTACTTTCATCTGAAAACATAACTTTGGACCACTCAGCAGCAGTCCAGTCCTTTTTGTCTTGAGCCCAGGCGAGACGCTTTTGACGTTGTCTCTTATTCAAGAGTGGCTTTACACAAGGAATGCGACAGCTGAAGCCCAAATCTTGCATACGTCGGTGCGTGGTGGTTCTTGAAGCACTGACTCCAGCTGCAGTCCACTCTTTGTGGATCTCCCCCACATTTTTGAATCTGTTTTGTTTGACAATCCTCTCCAGGGCGCGGTTATCCCTCTTGCTTGTACACTTTTTTCTGCCACATCTTTGTCTTCCCTTCGCCTCTCTATTAATGTGCTTGGACACAGAGCTCTGGGAACATCCAACCTCTTTGGCAATGACCTTTTGTGTCTTGCCCTCCTTCTTTAAAGTATCAATGGTCATCTTTTGTCAAGTCAGCAGTCTTCTCCATGATTGTGTGTCATACAGAATCAAAACAATAGACCATTTAAAGGCTTTTCCAAGTGTTTTGAGTTAGTTAGCTAATTAGAGTTTGGCACCAGGTGTCTTCAATATCTGACCTTTTCACCATATTCAAATTTTCTGAGATGTTGAATTTAGGGTTTTCATTGGTTGTCAGCTATAATCATCTCCTTTTTGGCAAAAAACACTTGATATGTATCAGTCTCTCGGCTTCACGGTGGCAGAGGGGTTAGTGCGTCTGCCTCACAATACGAAGGTCCTGCAGTCCTGGGTTCAAATCCAGGCTCGGGATCTTTCTGTGTGGAGTTTGCATGTTCTCCCCGTGAATGCGTGGGTTCCCTCCGGGTACTCCGGCTTCCTCCCACTTCCAAAGACGTGCACCTGGGGATAGGTTGATTGGCAACACTAAATTGGCCCTAGTGTGTGAATGTGGTCTGTCTATCTGTGTTGGCCCTGCGATGAGGTGGCGACTTGTCCAGGGTGTACCCCGCCTTCCGCCCGATTGTAGCTGAGATAGGCGCCAGCGCCCCCCGCGACCCCGAAAGGGAATAAGCGGTAGAAATGGATGGATGGATGGATGTATCAGTCTGTTTGGAATGAATGTATACATCCTACAAGTTTGACTTTCTAAATGGAGTTAATGAAATAAATCAACTTTTTCATGATATTCTAATAATATGACCAGCACCTGTATACTCGAATATTCACGATATTGCCATTTTCTACATCGCACAGAGACAAACCCACGATATATCGAGTATATTCGATATATCGCCCAGCACTTAATGCACAGTCTGATTCATCCACTTAGATGAAGAGTCAGCCTCAATTGTCCTCTTCCTTCTTCCCTCTTAACCCAATCTGTCTTCCACTTACAGTTCTTCTTCTTCTTCCCCCCACCTAGTGGTTGACCCCCTTGACCTCATTCTTCCCCCCCCCGTTGGACATGTGCTTCACAGTTGCCACACACAGTTTATTGCAGCCACCTCAAGCTCGTTACAGGACACAAAACAACAGCGCCTCATCCATCCGGCGAGAAAGAGTCACGCCTCATGTCCTCCCGTTTGCGCCATTAATATCATCGCCTCCCTGCCTTTTGTCACTTCTCCCACAAATGACATTTAAACATTGAGCTCCAATCGGTGTATGCCGGTATTGGCCAGCGCCTATAAAAAGGTCACGCAAGTCAGCCCAATCAAATGAATACAAAAAAAAAAAAAACTCCTTCTGCCTTTCTTGCTCTTTGCTTTTTGAACTGAAATTCATTCAAGATGAGCCATGTTGCTTTTGCTAAAAAAAAATTTAGTGCAAAAACAAAACTTTGGAACATCTGCGCATCAAAACAGACGTGACATTGCTTTCTCTAAACGGAACCTGGAAGACGAGAGTTGCTCCGTATAATTCAAAGCGTACAGTTAAGATGCATCCCGGTTAAAAAGTTAAAGTACCAATGATTGCCACACACACACTAGATGGGGCGAAATTATTCTCTGCATTTGACCCATCACCCTTAAACACCCCCTGGGAGGTGAGGGGAGCAGTGGGCAGCAGCTGTGACTGCGCCCGGGAATCATTTTTGGTGATTTAACCCCCATTCCATCCCTTGATGCTGAGTGCCAAGCAGGGAGGTAACGAGTCCCATTTTTATAATCTTTAGTATGACTACCGAAGGAACTTCATTGATGGCGCTTTTAACCGCTCAGAGGCGGAAAAGTCCTACGTAAGGCTCACTGAACTAATCCATCCATCCATCTTCTTCCGCTTATCTGAGGTCAGGTGGCGGGGGCACCATGGCCCCTTTCATTCTTTCCTTAACACGGATCAATCGTCCTGTCCCCTTAGCAGAAAAACAGCCCCAAAGCATGATGTTTCCACCCCCATGCTTCACAGTAGGTATGGTGTTCTTGGGATGCAACTCAATATTCTTCTTCCTCCAAACAGGACGAGTTGAGTTTATACCAAAATGGATACATGGATGATACAGCAGAGGATTGGGAGAATGTCATGTGGTCAGATGAAACAAAAATAGAACGTTTTGGTATAAACTCAACTCGTAGTGTTTGGAAGAAGAAGAATACTGAGTTGCATCCCAAGAACACCATACCTACTGTGAAGCATGGGGGTGGAAACATCATGCTTTGGGGCTGTTTCTCTGCTAAGGGGACAGGACGATTGATCCGTGTTAAGGAAAGAATGAATGGGGCCATGTATCGTGAGATTTTGAGCCAAAACCTCCTTTGAATGGTTGACCAAATACTAATTTTTCACCATCATTTACAAACAAATTCTGTAAAATTCCATCCATCCATCATCTTCCGCTTATCCGAGGTTGGGTCGCGGGGGCAGCGGCCTAAGCAGGGAAGCCCAGACTTCCCTCTCCCCAGCCACTTCGTCCAGTTCCTCCCGTGGGATCCCGAGGCGTTCCCAGGCCAGCCGGGAGACATAGTCTTCCCAACGTGTCCTGGGTCTTCTCCATGGCCTCCTACCGTTTGGATGTGCCCTAAACACCTCCCTAGGGAGGCGTTCGGGTGGCATCCTGACCAGATGCCCGAACCACCTCATCTGGCTCCTCTCGATGTGGAGGAGCAGCGGCTTTACTTTGAGTTCCTCCCGGATGGCAGAGCTTCTCACCCTATCTCTAAGGGAGAGGAAACTCATTTCGGCCGCTTGTACCCGTGATCTTATCCTTTCGGTCATGACTCAAAGCTCATGACCATAGGTGAGGATGGGAACGTAGATCGACCGGTAAATTGGGAGCTTTGCCTTCCGGCTCAGCTCCTTCTTCACCACAATGGATCGATACAGCATCCGCATTACTGAAGACCGATCCGCCTGTCGATCTCACGATCCACTCTTCCCCCGCTCGTGAACAAGACTCCTAGGTGCTTGAACTCCTCCACTTGGGGCAGGGTCTCCTCCCCAACCCGGAGATGGCATTCCACCCTTTTCCGGGCGAGAACCATGGACTCGGACTTGGAGGTGCTGATTCTCAGTCCGGTTCGCTTCCGATCCAGTGAGAGCTGAAGATCCTGGCCAGATGAAGCCATCAGGACCACATCATCTCCAAAAAGCAAATACCTAATCCCGCGGCCACCAAACTAAACCTTTAAAATTCCTGGATTTTTTTTTTTTTTTTCACATTCTGTCTCTCACAGTTGAAGTGTACCTATGATGAAAATTACAGACCTCTGTCATCATTTTAAGTGGGAGAACTTGCACAATCGCTGGCTGACTAAATACTGTCCCACTGTATGGTTACACCAGTTCCCAATTACCAAAGGACGCACTTGCACCCTGTGAAGGTGTTTTTAACTGAATGGGTTACATCAGGGGTAGGGAACCTTTGGCTCTAGAGCCAGATGTGGCTCTTTTGATGACTGCATCTGGCTCTCAGATAAATCTGAGCTGACATTGCTTAACACGATAAATAATGAATAATTCCACTTGTAATCAAAGTGTTAAAAATATTGTTCAAAAAATAAAACATGCTCATGCATTTGAATCCATCCATCCGTTTCTACCGCACTTGTTCAAGAAGTTGCATTAAGGGTAAGAAGTGATTTATTTATTATTGGTTAATTTAGGGCTTGTCCTCCTGGGGGCTCTTCAGACCAACTTGAGAGCCTGTTTCAGGGTTACAATATTTTTCATTTTTCAATAAGTCTCTCAGTTGCTTTCAAGTAATTGTCTTTCTCTGTTTCGTTCTCCATCCATGCACCTGGGGATAGGTTAATTGGCAACACTAAATTGGCCCTAGTGTGTGAATGTGAGTGTGAATGTTGTCTGTCTATCTGTGTTGGCCCTGCGATGAGGTGGCGACTTGTCCAGGGTGTACCCTGCCTTCCGCCCAATTGTAGCTGAGATAGGCGCCAGCGCCCCCCGCGACCCCGAAAGGGAATAAGCGGTAGAAAATGGATGGATGGAGGGATGTTTCGTTCTCGCTCACGCTCTGGCTCCAGCCCCAACCCCGTCTCTCTTCCTGGCTGCTGCTTTCAAACAGAGCGACAGGTGATTAGATAACAAGGCCCAGGTGGGCCCTCTACGCACCTGTCGCTGATTTCGAGGCCGGTCCTGGCAACACCCCGCTTCGCTGCAGGCCGCAGGCCACGCCCCCTCCACATTTAGCTTCAGAATACCATTGTTACTACAAATAATAAGAGACCTATTATATCAATCAATCAATCAATCAATGTTTACTTATATAGCCCTAAATCACTAGTGTCTCAAAGGGCTGCACAAACCACTACGACATCCTCGGTAGGCCCACATAAGGGCAAGGAAAACTCACACCCAGTGGGACGTCGGTGACAATGATGACTATGAGAACCTTGGAGAGGAGGAAAGCAATGGATGTCGAGCGGGTCTAACATGATACTGTGAAAGTTCAATCCATAATGGATCCAACACAGTCGCGAGAGTCCAGTCCAAAGCGGATCCAACACAGCAGCGAGAGTCCCGTTCATAGCAGAGCCAGCAGGAAACCATCCCAAGCGGAGGCGGATCAGCAGCGCAGAGATGTCCCCAGCCGATACACAGGCAAGCAGTACATGGCCATCGGATCGGACCGGACCCCCTCCACAAGGGAGAGTGGGACTTAGAAGAAAAAGAAAAGAAACGGCACATCAACTGGTCTAAAAATATACTCTAGGAATGTTGGTCTTACTTAAAAATGCACGCGTTTAGTTGTGTTTAGTGTTGGAAAAAAAAACATACGGCTCTTACGGAAATACATTTTTAAAATATTTGGATTCTTGGCTCTCTCAGCCAAAAAGGTTCCCGACCCCTGGGTTACATAAATCGTAAGCTTTAAAAAAAGTATAAAAAGCACGAATATTTGCATGATTTTGTTTAAATGTGGCAAAAACTGCTCCTTGAATGCACGTCCACGTGCTGTCAAACCGTGCTAATTGACCAATTTCTCTCCGTCAGTCCACGTTTCAGTCCCAGCCCTGCGGCATGTGCGCCCTACATGATGTAACACAGGGGTGCCCACACTTTTTCTGCAGGCGAGCTACTTTTCAATTGACCAACTCGAGGGGATCTACCTCATTTATATATATCATTTATATTTATTTATTTATGAAAGAGACATTTTTGTAAACAAGTTAAATGTGTTTAATGATAATACAAGCATGTGTAACACATATAGATGTCTTTCTTTCACGAAGACAAGAATATAAGTTGGTGTATTACCTGATTCTGATGACTTGCATTGATTGGAATCAGACAGTAATGATGATAACGCCCACATTTTCAAATGGAGGAGAAAAAAAGTTGTCCTTTCTGTACAATACCACATGAAAGTGGTTGGTTTTTGGCATCTAATTCATCCAGCTTCCATACACTTTACAAGAAAAACATTGGCGGCAAATTCCGTAGCTTGCTTGATTGACATTCACGGCACCCGAGGGTCTTGTGAGATGACGCTGGCTGCTGCCAGTTCATTATTATGAAAAAATGACGGAGAGGAAGGCGAGAAACACTTTTTATTTCAACAGACTTTCGCGCCCTCCCTTCCGTCAAAACTCTAAAGGCCGACTGCACATTTCCTATCTTCACAATAAAAGCCCTGCTTCATGCTGCCTGCGCTAACAAAATAAGAGTCTCGGAAAGCACATCACTTGTGCACGCCAGCTTTCTGAGGGATCGCTTGTGCACGCCAGTTTTCCGAGACTCTGTATTTAGTTAGCGCAGGCAGCATGAAGCAGGGCTTTTATTGTGAAGATAGGAAATGTGCAGTCGGCCTTTAGAGTTTTGACGGAAGGTACGGCGCGAGAGTCTGTTGAAATAAAAAGTGTTTCTCGCCTTCCTCTCGGTCATATTTTCATAATAATGATCTTGCAGCAGCCAGCGTCATCTCACAAGACCCTCCGGTACCGTGAATGTCATTTAAGTGACGTCTTGGTGAAGATTGATGATCACTAATTTTTAGGTCTATTTTTTTTAAAAGCCTGGCTGGAGATCGACTGACACACCCCCCGCGGTCGACTGGTAGCTCGCGATCGACGTAATGGCCACCCCTGGTGTAACACAAATGGACGATGCTCGCAGTAAACAGAGTGTCATTCTCTGCCGACGGGACATCAAAACAAGCGTTCCGATCGTCCCACAATGGAAAGAAGATAAAGAGCTCAGAAGACCTGAGGTCAGCTCAGTCCAACACGCCAAGGTCAGGTGACCCGAGAGACACTGAAAGGACCACATATGGCTTTGGCACAGAGCTCTGTCGTAGTAGTAGTTGTAGTAAAAGAAGGGTGGAGATTAGACAGATTGAGTCGAGGGGGGGGGTGGGGGCTGGCTTCCCAGTCGCTTAAGACGGCGACACGCTTGGACGCGCTTTCCTCACCGGTATTAAACACAATGAAGTGATTGTGCCGCATCCCTGCCCACCTGGACTCTTAAACCTCCTTGTGCTCCCCTCTTTAGGCCGTAAATCCACTCTCTTTGGCCTCTTTAACGACCTTCCGATCCTGTGTCCTCGGACCCTCATCATCCGCATAACATGGCTTGCCGGGGACTTTCGTCTGTGATTGGGTTTATTAGTGGTGCCGCATAGACCAGGGGTGTCAAACTCAAATACAGAGTGGGCTAAAATTTAAAACTGAAAAAAGCCGCGGGCCAAGGTGGAAGAAATTAACCTTTTAATAGGGACCCATACAAGTTTTGCATTGAATATTGAACAAGCAAGGCTTAAATAGGGCAGCACGGTGGTACAGGGGTTAGTGCATCTGCCTCACAATACGAAGGTTCTGCAGTCCTGGGTTCAAATCCAGGCTCGGGATATTTCTGTGTGGAGTTTGCATGTTCTCCCCGTGAATGCGTGGGTTCCCTCCGGGTACTCCGGCTTCCTCCCACCTCCAAAGACATGCACCTGGGGATAGGTTGATTGGCAACACTAAATTGGCCCTAGTGTGTGAATGTTGTCTGTCTATCTGTGTTGGCCCTGCGATGAGGTGGCGACTTGTCCAGGGTGTACCCCGCCTTCCGCCCGATTGTAGCTGAGATAGGCGCCAGCGCCCCCCGCGACCCCAAAAGGGAATAAGCGGTAGTAAATGGATGGATGGATGGATTGAACAAGCAAGGCTTAAATAGGGCAGCACGGTGGTACAGGGGTTAGTGCATCTGCCTCACAATATGAAGGTTCTGAGTATTCCTGGGTTCAATCCCGGGCTCGGGATCTTTCTGTTTGGAGTTTGCATGTTCTCCCCGGGACTATTTGGGCTTCATCCCGCGGAACAGGCAGAACTGTAATAGTGTAAAATCAACTTTTAAAAAACATCAGTGGTATATTAAATAAAATCTAATAAAAAAAAATTTATGCGTCTTTTCTATTTGCAGCCTTCTGAGGTAAATATCAACATTAACTTTTTCCACAGGTAATAAATTCGAAAATAAAATAAAAATCAGGTGGGCGGGGTTCTGGTAGTAGATGGGGGGTGTATATTGTAGCTTTCCGGGAAAGTTAGTGCTGCAAGGGTTTCTGGGTATTTGTTCTTTTGTGTTTATGTTGTGTTACGGTGCGGGTGTTCTCCCGAAATGTGTTCTGTCATTCTTATAATAATAATAATAATAATAATGGATTAGATTTATATCGCGCTTTTCTATTGTTATATACTCAAAGCGCTCACAGAGAAGTGGGAACCCATCATTCATTAATAATAATAATAATAATGGATTAGATTTATATCGCACTTTTCTATTGTTATATACTCAAAGCGCTCACAGAGAAGTGGGAACCCATCATTCATTAATAATAATAATAATAATGGATTAGATTTATATCGCACTTTTCTATTGTTATATACTCAAAGCGCTCACAGAAGTGGGAACCCATCATTCATTCACACCTGGTGGTGGTAAGCTACATCTATAGCCACAGCTGCCCTGGGGTAGACTGACGGAAGCGTGGCTGCCAGTTTGCGCCTACGGCCCCTCCAACCACCATCAATCATTCATTCATCATTCATTCACCGGTGTGAGCGGCACCGGGGGAAAAGGGTGAAGTGTCCTGCCCAAGGACACAACGGCAGCGATTTGGATGTCAATAGGTGGGAAGCGAACCTGCAACCCTCAGGTTTCTGGCACGGCCGCTCTACCCACTACGCCAAGCCGTTTTGTGTGGGTTCACAGTGTGGCGCATATTTGTAACAATGTTAAAGTTTTTTTATACGGCCACCCTCAGTGTGACCTGTATGGCTGTTGACCAAGTATGTGTGTGTGAAAGCCGCATATATTATGTGACTTGGCCAGCACGTTGTTTATATGGAGGAAAAGAGGACGTGACGACATGTCGTAGAGGACGCTAAAGGCAGTGCCTTTAAGTCACGCTCCCAATATTGTTGTCCGGGTGGAAATCGGGAGAATGGTTGCTCAGGGAGATTTTCGGGAAGGGCACTAAACTTCGGGAGTCTCCTGGGAAAATTGGGAGGCTTGGCAAGTATGAGTATTAGCGGTGAATGTGGTGTTACCGGCGAGCCAGCTCGAATGTTAATTTGATATTGCCTCAAGGGCCAAATGAAATTAAACGGTGGGCCAAATTTGGCCCGCGGGCCAGACTTTGACACCCATGGCATAGACCATATCACATGACCATTTCCTGGAATTCTAAATGATCATTTTATTCTCCTTCGGTTGTATTAATCAAGGCTGTACAAAGAGCAGAAGGGTTTCCCAATCCCCACCACCCAGACCAGGGGTCGGCAACCTAGAATGTTGAAAAAGCCATGTTGGACCAAAAATACAAAAACAAATATGTTTGGAGCCGCAAAAAAATAAAATCCGTATTACATGTCATGAGATATAAATTGCATTAAGACGACTTAAAGGAAACCAAATAAGCTCAACTATACCTACAAATGAGGCATAATGATGCAATATATACAAACCCCGTTTCCATATGAGTTGGGAAATTGTGTTAGATGTAAATATAAACAAAATACAATGAATTGCTAATCATTTTCAACCCATATTCAGTTGAATATGCAACAAAGACAACATATTTGATGTTCAAACTGATAAACTTTTTTTTTTTTGCAAATAATCATTAACTTTAGAACTTAATGCCAGCAACACGTGACAAAGAAGGTGGAAAAGGTGGCAATAAATACTGATAAAGTTGAGGAATGCTCATCCAACACTTATTTGGAACATCCCACAGGTGTGCAGGCTAATTGGGAACAGGTGGGTGCCATGATTGGGTATAAAAGCAGCTTCCATGAAATGCTAAGTAATTCACAAACAAGGATGGTGTGAGGGTCACCAATTTGTAAGCAAATTGTCGAACAGTTTTAGAACAACATTTCTCAACAAGCTATTGCAAGGAATTTAGGGATTTTACCATCTATGGTCTGTAAAAACATCAAAAAGTTCAGAGAATCGGGAGAAATCACTGCACGTAAGCGATGATATTACGGACTTTTGATCCCTCAGGCGGTACTGCATCACAAACCGACATCAGTATGTAAAGGATATCACCACATGGGCTCAGGAACACTTCATAAAACCACTGTCAGTAACTACAGTTGGCCGCTACATCTGTAAGTGCAAGTTAAAACTACTATGCAAAGCAAAACCCATTTATCAACAATATCCTCAAATGCCGGCGGCTTGGCTGGGCCCGAGCTTAACTAAGATGGACTGATGCAAAGTGGAAAGGTGTTCTTTGGTTTGACAAGTCCACATTTCAAATTATATTTGGAAACAGAGGATGTGGTGTCCTACAGAACAAAGAGGAAAATAACCATTTGGATTGCTACAGGCGCAAAGTTCAAAAGCCAGCATCTGTGATGGTATGGGGGTGTATTAGTGCCCAAGGCATGGGTAACTTACACATCTGTGAAGGCACCATTAATGCTGAAAGGTCCATACAGGTTTTGGAGCAACATATGTTGTCATCCAAGCAACGTTATCATGGACGCCCCTGCTTATTTCAGCAAGACAAGTGCTACAACAGTGTGGCTTCGAAAAAAAGAGTGCGGGTATTTTCCTGGCCCGTCTGCAGTCCAGATCTGTCTCCCATCGAAAATGTGTGGCGTATTATGAAGCGTAAAATACGACAGCGGAGACCCCGGACTGTTGAACGACTGAAGCTCTACATAAAACAAGAATGGGGAAGAATACTACTTTCAAAGCTTCAACAATTAGTTTCCTCAGTTCCCAGTGAGTGTTGTAAAAAAAAAAAGTGATGTAACATAGTGGTGAACATGCCTTTTCCCAACTACTTTGTCACGTGTTGCAGCCATGAAATTCTAAGTTAATTACTATTTGCAAAAAAAAATAAAGTTTATGAGTTTGAACATCAAATATGTTGTCTTTGTAGCATATTCAATTGAATATGGGTTGAAAGGGATTTGCAAATCATTGTATTCCGTTTATATTTACATCTAACACAATTTCCCAACTCATATGGAAACGGGGTTTGTACATACAGCTAGCCTAAATTGCATGTTAATTAGCTTGCAGTCATGCAGTGACCAAATATGTCTGATTAGCACTCCACACAAGTCAAAAACATCAACAAAACTCACCTTTGAGCATTTATGCACAACGTTAAAAGTTTGGTGGACAAAATGAGACAGAAAAGAAGCAGCATAAAACATGTCTTAGAAAGTCGGAGAAAGTTATACATGTAAACAAACTACGGTGAGTTCAAGGACCGCCAAAATTAGTAGGACAAGACGGCGCTCGCCAAATACTCGAATCAGTGAAGCAAGTTTAATAAAAATAATGTGCTTTAAAACAATTAGGGAGGTTTGTGTCATATTTGTCCTCCTACAGAAACCATATTAAAACAAAATATATATTTTGAATATTTTTTTCCCTCATCTTTTTCCATTTTTCATACATTTTTGAAAAAGCCCCAGAAAGCCACTAGGGCGGCGCTAAAGAGCTGCATGCATGGGTTGCCGACCCCCGCACCCAGACAAATTCTATTCTTACAGTTTGCTAGATGTCTCTCTCTCACACACACACACACACACACACACACACACACAAACACACACTCACACACATCTTGCCTACTTTGTGTGTACCCACCTTTTGTTAGTAGGTTGTGAAGACCCCCCTTTCCACTATAGCTAGAATGATGAAAAATATATATCTAGCACTAATTGCAACTTCACTTCAAAATGCAAAAACACTCACAGTAAAACAAATATTTTACTTCTGTAGTTGTGAGGACCGACCGCTGTTGCTAGGTAGATTTGACCGTACACACACACATAGTAATAAGTTCTGTGAGTTAGCCTTTTTAAGGACAGCAAAGTACTCAAATTGAAAATAAATCATATCTTGCTCATTTCTCAACCTATTATCGTTCAGTGTACATTATATAATAAAGGTACAAAATATGTACTTTATATACAAATGTAAGTACATAATAAGTAGAAAAAGAAACATGCACAAAATGTATACATAAATACATACAGTACAGTATATATGAATATATACATATAATAAAACATAAATGTATACATATATATGTATGACACAATACAGTCATATAGTAGCAGTACAATAAATATAAATATATTTACTACTTGTAGTGCTAATACACCAACTTTGCTACACACACACACACAAACATCCATCCATCCATCATCTTCCGCTTATCCAAGGTCGGGTCGCGGGGGCAACAACCTAAGCAGGGAAACCCAGACTTCCCTCTCCCCAGCCACTTCGTCTAGCTCTTCCCGGGGGATCCCGAGGCGTTCCCAGGCCAGCCGGGAGACATAGTCTTCCCAACGTGTCCTGGGTCTTCCCCGTGGCCTCCTACCGGCTGGACGTGCCCTAAACACCTCCCTAGGGAGGCGTTCGGGTGGCATCCTGACCAGATGCCCGAACCACCTCATCTGGCTCCTCTTGATGTGAAGGAGCAGCGGCTTTACTTTGAGTTCCTCCCGGATGGCAGAGCTTCTCACCCTATCTCTAAGGGAGAGGAAACTCATTTCGGCCGCTTGTACCCGTGATCTTATCCTTTCGGTCATGATCCAAAGCTCCTGACCATAGGTGAGGATGGGAACGTAGATCGACCGGTAAATTGAGAGCTTTGCCTTCCGGCTCAGCTCCTTCTTCACCACAACGGATCGGTACAACGTCCGCATTACTGAAGACGCCGCACCGATCCGCCTGTCGATCTCACGATCCACTCTTCCCCCACTCGTGAACAAGACTCCTAGGTACTTGAACTCCTCCACTTGGGGCAGGGTCTCCTCCCCAACCCGGAGATGGCACTCCACCCTTTTCCGGGCGAGAACCATGGACTTGGACTTGGAGGTGCTGATTCTCATTCCGGTCGCTTCACACTCGGCTGCGAACCGATCCAGCGAGAGCTGAAGATCCCGGTCAGATGAAGCCATCAGGACCACATCATCTGCAAAAAGCAGAGACCTAATCCTGCGGTCACCAAACCGGAACCCCTCAACGCCTTGACTGCGCCCAGAAATTCTGTCCATAAGAGTTATGAACAGAATCGGTGACAAAGGACAGCCTTGGCGGAGTCCAACCCTCACTGGAAAAGTGTTCGACTTACTGCCGGCAATGCGGACACACACACACACACACACACACACACACACACACACACACACACACACCTCTACCAATACCCTTGAAAGCAGTGATGCGGAAAAATCCACGCACAGCAAACAAGACCGTAGCCAATGCAAGAATATGCAGTAATAAGCCATCTTTGCATATTAGACGGAACTGAGCTGAAAAAGTAACTGTGCAAAACAGCGATGCGGCTTGAAGGTTTTTTTGAAAAGCCTTTAAATATTTGCCGTGTGCCATTGAGAGGCGTTTCATGAGATAGAACTACTCCCGCAGACGCAAACAAACACTTTGCTGAGGGAAACAATTCATTTTTCACATTCAGAGGTGGGTAGTAATGCACAACATTTACTCAATCAATCAATCAATGTTTACTTATATAGCCCTAAATCTCTAGTGCAGGGGTAGGGAACCTATGGCTCTGGAGCCAGATGTGGCTCTTTTGATGACTGCATCTGGCTCTTAGATCATTCTTAGCTGACATTTCTATATTATATCCGCTTGTAATCTTTCAGGTTCAAACATTGATGACATTTCATAAACAGACAAGGAGTAAGGAATTATGCAGAGACAGAGTTCATCTTAATCTGTGTTCAAAGGACTCCGGCTTATTAGTGATTCCCAAAGCCCAAAAAAAGTCTGCGGGCTATAGAGCGTTTTCATTTCGGGCTCCAGTACTCTGGAATTCCCTCCCGGTAAAAGTTCGAGATGCCACCTCAGTAGAAGCATTTAAGTCTCACCTTAAAACTCATTTGTATACTCCAGCCTTTAAATAGACCTCCTTTTTTAGACCAGTTGATCTGCCGTTTCTTTTCTTTTTCTCCTATGTCCCACTCTCCCTTGTGGAGGGGGTCCGGTCCGATCCGGTGGCCATGTACTGCTCGCCTGTGTATCGGCTGGGACATCTCTGCGCTGCTGATCCGCCTCCGCTTGGGATGGTTTCCTGCTGGCTCCGCTGTGAACGGGACTGTGTTGGATCCGCTTTGGACTGGACTCTTGCGACTGTGTTGGATCTATTATGGATTGAACTTTCACAGTATCATGTTAGACCCGCTCGACATCCATTGCTTTCCTCCTCTCCAAGGTTCTCATAGTCATCATTGTCACCGACGTCCCACTGGGTGTGAGTTTTCCTTGCCCTTATGTGGGCCTACCGAGGATGTCGTAGTGGTTTGTGCAGCCCTTTGAGACACTAGTGATTTAGGGCTCTATAAGTAAACATTGATTGATTGATTGATTGAATTTGGCTCAATGAGGAGACATGGGTTTTGGGCTGTATTCTAGTAACAGATCCAAACTACGTTCTAAAAGTCCAGCCTGTGTGCTTCCACTATTTATTTGGGAGGTCCCTGTTTACATCTCTGAAGCTGTCGCCGAGGGAAGGAGGTAATCCCGACAACTCCAGTTAGACACAATGTGTTTGTTGTGGTGATATCGCCTCGTCTCTCTGCTCTGTCTGCGTCACGGCGGTGTTCGGCCTTGGCAGTCAGCAGGCCGTTCCTGGACACAGACACCGATACCAGACTGGCTGGCAATCTTTTGGATTGTCAGCTTTGCACAGACAAAGAAAAATACCACTTGAGCACAATTGACAATAATTATAGCAACGGCCCTCAAGCATAAAAGTTGTGTGATAATATGTAGATCAGGGGTGTCAAACTCAAATACAGAGTGGGCCAAAATTTAAAACCGAACAAAGCTGACAAATCAGCTGTTTTTAAATTATTTCTGAAGACGAGACGAACACAATCGATTAACATATTTTTTTACTTTGATTTGAACTATTTATGTGTAGATTAAATACTACTTTTACACAGTTACACTAAGTTTCATTTCAATACCTACATGGCGCTGCTGTGTGTATATTTAAATGTTATGGTTTACAGTAGGGGAGATGACAGCTCAGACACCAGGGGGCATGTTAAATAATTTATTGTATATATATATATATATATTGTCAATATATATAATAATAATAAAAAACAATACTAACTTATAAACTACACTAAGGAAATGGAGAGTGTCATAACCCAAGAGTGTGTGTGTGTGAGGCTATGTGTGTAGTTAGCTGAGGTGTGTGTTACCAAGTGTTGAGAGTGAAGGAAGGAGGTAGTCCGTGGGACAGGCAGGTGGTCCAGGGCAAGAGAATAGTGACAGGTTTCGTGTCCGGGCGAGGGTTCTAAAGTTCAAAGTCCACAGCGGAAAATAACAAAAGATTCGGGAAAGAACTATGGGAGAACAAACAAAGATGTCATACACAGAGGGAAAACGCAGAGAGAGGGAGAGAGAGAGCATAAAGCTTCGGCTTATGATACACTGGACTTTTATACAGCGGGCTCTCATCAAGATCAGGTGGGCTGATTGCTGATCGCCCACAGTCTGGCCGGCAAGCAGAGCGCAAAGATGAGGGCGTTTTGGAATGCGCCGAGGCCGCGACATTAAATTAATTAAAATAAAATTAAAACAATGAGGAATTTGTAATCACTGCTATGTTGGAATTGTTATTAATATTGATACTGTTGTTGATATTATTAATTTTTGTTTGACTGCTTTTGGGTTGTTTTCGGGAGAACATCCTCACAGTAACACAACATAAACGCAACATAACAATTACCCAGAATCCCATGCATCCATGACCATTCCAGGCTATATTATATACTTGGTGTTAGCGGGGTGTATGAAACAATGAGGGATTTCTAATCACTGCTATGTTGGAATTGTTATTAATATTGATACTGTTGTTGATATTAATTTTTGTTTGACTGCTTTTGGGTTGTTTTGCTCCGTTTATTGCTATTATGGACGTTGCTGGGTCGGGTTTGGTTTTGGAGTTGGAATTGCACTGGTGAGGTGTTGTTGTGTACGTGTAATGTTTTGTTGGATTGATTAAATAAAAAAAACGAAACAAACGTGCTGCGGTAAACATGAATATCCATACACGGACGTGTCTACTGCAAGAAAATAACCCATGTGACGTTACATAAAAATTGAAATTGAAGTTTTGACCTTTATTTTAGAGAAACATTCTAAAACTCAACTTCAAATAAAAATGCCATTCATTCATTTTGTTAATGTTTTTTTTTTCTTTTTTTGGAATGTCCTTGGTACAACGGCACGTAAAAGTAAAAAAAAAAAAAAATCAGGAGAATATTAAAACTTATCTCAGTATGATACAGGGGAGTTCTATACAACACTCAAACCCAATGAGAAAAAGTACGCAATGAATTCCTTTAACAGTATCAGTCATAACGTTCCTGTGATGGTTTGACAGTGCAGGTGCGCCCTAATAAAATGGCCAGTGAGTGTCTGTTTGACGGAGTGCACGGCGGCTTTGGCTTTACATTGCTGACAGGCATCGAAGTGTGTTCGAGCGGTGTTGCAGAGATGAAAATGGAAGGGGAGGGGAGGGGGGGGGGGTGGAACCAAAGCACGGAATGGTGATTTACCGTGGCACCTTTCCATATTTTACCTCATTTGAGATTTTTGTTTTATTCATTTGGAGATGGCCCTGGGTATTTCATTCCATTTGGCGTGGACAAAAATATGCCACCACTTAACTCCTGGGCTGTATATCACAGTGCGGTGGCTACGTTGTGCGGCGCTTTTCCATGATGGATGGATCTCTACATGGATGGGCGGTGGGTGCGATGCTCCACTCCGTCAATCAAAAGCCTCGTCTTAAATCTTTCTTGCTTTACGAGCAGAGCTGACGCCACACTGTGTGGCCCGGCGTGATATCCGGGTGGGATTTGGCGGCATAGTTCTAGAGTGGGCGTGCCAGCAACTTGAGGGTTCCAGGTTCGATTCCCACTGCCGCTATCTTAGTCACGGCCCTTGTGTCCTTGGGCAAGACACTTAACCCACCTGCTCCCAGAACTTCAGGGGTCTCCCGGGAAAATCGAGAGGGTTGGCAAGTAAATTTGGCCCGCGGGCCAGAGTTTGACACCCATGGGTTAGCGTGTCCGCCCTGAGATCGGTAGGTCGTGAGCTCAAACCCCAGCCGAGTCGTACCAAAGACTATAAAAATGGGACCTATTACCTCCCTGCTTGGTACTCAGCATCAAAGGTCGGAATTGGGGGTTAAATCAACAAAAATGATTGGCGGGCGCGGCCACTGCTGCTGCTCACTGCTCCCCTCACCTCTCAGGGGGTGAGCAAGGGTGATGGGTCAAATGCAGAGAATAATTTCACCACATCTAGTGTGTGTGTGACAATCACTGTTATTTTAACTTTTAACTTTAGTCTTGCTTGCTAACACAACGCAGATGCGGGCAATAGCACTTAAAAGAAGTCGTGAAGCTGCTACAGCAAAACACTGACAAGACAGGAAGCGCCACCAAATTAACAGAACTATAGCAAAACATCAACAAACTCAAAATAAGGCACGACGACCTGGTGGAGTTTTATTTTTCAACATTTTTTGCTGGCGGTGTGCCTGCGTTTTTGTTTTTTTTGTTTTTTTTAAACGTGCCTTGGCTCAAAAAAGGTTGAAAAACAATGCTCAAGATGGCGTTTAAATAAAGTGCGTGTTAAACGGGGCTGACATGCGGCGCCAAGTTCTGGCAGGTTGGCGGTAATTAAATCCCTGTTTGCTGCCGCTTTAAAGGTAATCACTTTCAACATGCTACATCACTACAGATGTCCGATAATGGCATTTTTGCTGATATCCGGAATTCCGATATTGTCCAACTCTTCATCACCGATACTGATATCAACCGATACAGATATATACAGTCGTGGGATTAACACATTATTGTGCTTAATTTTGTTGTGATGCCCCGCTGGATGCATTAAACAATGTAACAAGGTTTTCCGAAATGAATCAAATCAAATTACGGAAAAAAATGCCAACATGGCACTGCCATATTTATTATTGAAGTCACAAAGTGCATTTTTTTTTTTTAAATGCCTCAAAACAGCAGTTTAGAATTTGAGACATGCTCTCCCTGAGATAATCCTGATACCCACTTCAACTAAGGGAAATACTATACTTTGACTTTAGCAAAGTCTAAGTTTAAGAAAGTGCGCGGTTGAGGTGTGGGGGTGGGGGGTGTATATTGTAGCGTCCCGGAAGAGTTAGTGCTGCAAGGGGATCTGGGTATTTCTTCTGTTGTGTTTATGTTGTGTTACGGTGCGGATGTTCTCCCGAAATGTGTTTGTCATTCTTGTTTGGTGTGGGTTCACATTGTGGCACATATTTGTAATAGTGTTAAAGTCGTTTATACGGCCACCCTCAGTGTGACCTGTATGGCTGTTGACCAAATATGCTTTGCATTCACTTGTGTGCGTGAAAAGCCGTCAATAGTATGTTACAGGGCCGGCACGCAAAGGCAGTGCCTTTAAGGTTTATTGGTGCTCCGTACTCCTCCCTACATCCATATGTACACAGCTGCCTTTTAAAAAGTCGTACATTTTACTTTTTGAAACCGATACCAATGATTTTGAAACTGATACCGATAATTTCCAATATAACATTTTAAAGAATTTATCGGCCGATATTATCGACAGTCCCATATTATCGACAGTCCGATATTATCGGACGTCCCTAGACATCACCATAGCTGACATCTAGTGCCAACATGGCACTGTAATATTTATTATTGAAGTCACAAAGTGCATTATTTTGTTTAACATGCCTCAAAACAGCAGCTTGGAATTTGAGACATGCTTTCCCTGAGATAATCCTGATACCCACTTCAACTAAGGGAAATACTATACTTTGACTTTAGCAAAGTCTAAGTTTAAGAAAGTGCGGGGTTGAGGAATGGGGTTGGGGGGTGTATATTGTAGCGTCCCGGAAGAGTTAGTGCTGCATGGGGTTCTGGGTATTTCTTCTGTTTGTGTTACGGTGCGGATGTTTTCCCGAAATGTGTTTGTCATTCTTGTTTGGTGTGGGTTCACATTGTGGCGCGTATTTGTAATAGTGTTAAAGTTGTTTATACGGCCACCCTCAGTGTGACCTGTATGGCTGTTGACCAAGTATGCGTTGCATTCACTTCTGTGTGTGTGAAAAGCCGTCAATAGTATGTTACAGGGCCGGCACACAAAGGCAGTGCCTTTAATGTTTATTGGTGCTCCGTACTCCTCCCTACATCCATATGTACACAGCTGCCTTTTAAAAAGTCGTACATTTTACTTTTTGAAACCGATACCAATGATTTTGAAACTGATACCGATAATTTCCAATATAACATTTTAAAGAATTTATCGGCCGATATTATCGACAGTCCGATATTATCGACAGTCCCATATTATCGGCCGTCCCTAGACATCACCATAGCTGACATCTAGTGCCAACATGGCACTGTAATATTTACTATTGAAGTCACAAAGTGCATTATTTTTTTTAACATGCCTCAAAACAGCAGCTTGGAATTTGAGACATGCTTTCCCTGAGATAATCCTGATACCCACTTCATCTATGGGAAATTCTATACTTTGACTTTAGCAAAGTCTAAGTTTAAGAAAGTGCGGGGTTGAGGAATGGGGGTGGGGGTTGTATATTGTAGCGTCCCGGAAGAGCTAGTGCTGCATAGGGTTCTGGGTATTTGTTCTGTTGTGTTTATGTTGTGTTACGGTGCGGATGTTCTCCCAAAATGTGTTTGTCATTCTTGTTTGGTGTGGGTTCACATTGTGGCGCATATTTGTAATAGTGTTAAAGTTGTTTATACGGCCACCCTCAGTGTGACCTGTATGGCTGTTGTGTGTGAAAAGCCATCGATATTATGTGACTGGTCCGGCACGCAAAGGCAGTGCCTTTAAGGTTTATTGGCGTTCCGTACTACTCCCTACGCCCGTGTACACAGCTGCATTTTAAAAAGTCGTACATTTTACATTTTGAAACCGTCACCGATAATTTCTGATATTACATTTAAAAGCATTTATCGGCCAATAATATCGCCAGTCCGATATTATCGGACGTCCCTAGACATCACCATAGCTGACATCTAGGGATCATCGTTAATCCCTTTCAATTGGTATTGGTTTGACATGGTTGTAATTACTCTGCGACTCTAAAGTGTTGCCTATTAAAGATGGATGAATACTGTCGGAGGGTAAGACAAATCGACTGGTGGGCCCTGGGACTTTTTTCCGCTATAGTTGACCAACTGTGCGAGCGGCGGAAGAAAAAACTGATCCGAATTTGTCTTCTCTTTCCTTTGCAGTTGTGTGGTTGTGGGCTGCTCGGCGTGGGCATCTGGCTCTCCGTGTCTCAGGGCAGCTTCGCCACCTTCTCGCCCTCGTTCCCTGCACTGTCAGCTGCCAACATGGTCATCGCCATCGGCGCCATCGTCATGGTAACAGGCTTCCTGGGTTGCCTTGGTGCCATCAAAGAGAACAAGTGCCTCCTACTCAGCGTGAGTATTTTTTTTTTTTCTTTGCCGCCATACGTTAACACCTGTACGAAACAGGTTGTGGGTACTTATCGGTTATTATTACACAATTTTATTTCCTACGATATTGCAATAAAACTAACATGAGACCTACATAACCGAAGAAGACAAATCTTGTAGAAAGTCCACAAAAATTATTTCATTATCATACCCTACAAATGTAAAAGGTATGTACATCCATCCATCCATCCATCCATCATCTTCCGCTTATCCGAGGTCGGGTCGCGGGGGCAGCAGCCTAAGCAGGGAAGCCCAGACTTCCCTATCTCCAGCCACTTTGTCTAGCTCTTCCCTGGGGATCCCGAGGCGTTCCCAGGCCAGCCGGGAGACATAGTCTTCCCAACGTGTCCTGGGTCTTCCCCGTGGCCTCCTACCAGCTGGACGTGCCCTAAACACATCCCTGGGGAGGCGTTCGGGTGGCATCTTGACCAGATGCCCGAACCACCTCATCCGGCTCCTCTCGATGTGGAGGAGCAGCGGCTTTACGTTGAGTTCCTCCCGGATGGCAGAGCTTCTCACCCTATCTCTAAGGGAGAGGAAACTCATTTCGGCCGCTTGTACCCGTGATCTTATCCTTTCGGTCATGACCCAAAGCTCATGACCATAGGTGAGGATGGGAACGTAGATCGACCGGTAAATTGAGAGCTTTGCCTTCCGGCTCAGCTCCTTCTTCACCACAACGGATCGGTACAACGTCCGCATTACTGAAGACGCCGCACCGATCCGCCTGTCGATCTCACGATCCACTCTTCCCCCACTCGTGAACAAGACTCCTAGGTACTTGAACTCCTCCACTTGGGGCAGGGTCTCCTCCCCAACCCAGAGATGGCACTCCACCCTTTTCCGGGCGAGAACCATGTACTCGGACTTGGAGGTGCTGATTCTCATTGTCCATTTTTTTAAAGATGACAGCATTAATAAGACATGAAAAATCTTTCAGAGAATTCTACTATTCATGATTTTGTCAGTTCTTAATGCTAGTAAAACCACATGTTTAAACAAAGCACATAGTTATTCAATCACTCCATTTATACGTGGAAGTGTTGGACGTAGGGGTGTAACGGTACGTGTATTTGTATCGAACCGTTTCGGTACGGGGCTTTTGGTTCGGAAGCAGAAGTCTTCACAAGCTGCTCTGCTTTCTGCCTCTGTCTCTGCCTCTTTGTCCCGCCCACACAACAATCTGATTGGTTACATACAAAGCCAATCAGCAGTGCGTATTCAGAGCGATGTAACAGCCAATCAGCAATGCTTTAGCGTCGAGCAGATATTCGTCTTGCAGGGGAGGAGCGGACTCTACCCAAATTATACTAAACACTTCCCAGTCACAACTATTACTAACATTACTATGAGCCCGTTGACCTTCTAGAAACTTAAACTGCAGCTCAGCTCGCTCACAGTATAGGCTTGAGATGAAGGCTAATTAGCTTTTAGTGTAACGTTAGCTCATTTTTCTGTGTGTGTGTGTGTGTGTGTGTGTGTGTGTGTGTGTGTGTGTGTGTGTGTGTGTGTGTGTGTGTGTGTGTGCCCTGTCTGTCTGTTATTTCATTGAACTCCATTGTGTTTAGGGATGAATAGTCTCTCCTATTACAATTGTACTATTTTTCAGCTATAGTTACATGAATCATTAGTAATGTAGCAGCCTAGTTTTGAATAGCAGGGTCCCTGCTATCACATGCTGATAAAAATACAATATTTGCATAATAAAAGTCAACTACAGGCTTCCCAAATGCTGTAATAAATTAAGCATGATGAGTTGACATTAAACAGTTTCAATGGAAACTGTTCAATGTTAAACTTTTTACATGTAGAAGAAAGGTTTTTTCATGTTATCTAATCAAAGCAACAACTTGAGGCAGTTTAAAGTGGATTAACGTGGGCAGAATTATTATAGTGTTCCCAATGTTAAAAGGATAAAGCCATTATTTACAAATTTGGTAAATAAATAACCCAAAAATTTATATTTTGTTGATTTCTTACTGTACCGAAAATGAACCGAACTGTGACCTCTAAACCGAGGTACGTACCGAACCCAAATTTTTGTGTACCGTTACACCCCTAGATGGACGCATTAATTTTTGCTTAGTTCAATGAAATTACATCCTCGGTTGTCATCAACTTTAGAAATTGAAAAAGTTTTCAACTAGCGTATTTTTCGGACTATACGTCGCAGTTTTTTTCATAGTTTAGCCGGGGGTGCGACTTATACTCAGGAGCGACTTATCTGTGAAATTATTAACACATCACCGGAAAAATATCAAATAATATTTAGCTCATTCACGTAAGAGACTAGACGTATAAGATTTCATGGGATTTATCGATTAGGAGTGACCGATTTTTGGTAAAGGTATAGCATGTTCTATATGTTATAGTTATTTGAATGACTCTTACCATAATATGTTAGGTTAACATAGCAGTTGGTTATTTATGCCTCATATAACGTACACTTATTCAGCCTCTTGTTCACTATTCTTTATTTATTTTAAATTGCCTTTCAAATGTCTATTCTTAGTGTTGGGTTTTATCAAATAAATTTCCCCCCAAAATGCGACTCATACCCTAGTGCGACTTATATATGTGTTTTTCCTTCTTTATTGTGCATTTTCAGCAGGTGCGACTTATACTCCGGTGCGACTTATACTCCGAAAAATACGGTATATATTCTAGATATTCTCAATATATGATCCTGTTATATTAACACTGTGTTTTTTAGAGTTGACCTATCAATTGATTTTGTTTTCAATGAGTGTTTTTTAACCATAGCACCAGGGCCCATGAGTCATACCAAAGACTATAAAAATGGGAACCATTACCACCCTGCTTGGCACTCAGCATCAAGGGGGTTAATTCACCAAAATGATTCCCAAGTGTGGCCACCCCTGCTGCTCACTGCTCCCCTCACCCACCAGGGTGTGGAACAGATGCAGAGGGTAATTTCACCATACATAGTGTGTGTGTGACTATCAGTGGTACTTTAACTTTAAGACAAATCTTCTAGAAAGTCTTCTCACACATTAGTAGACAAAGTTAGACAACGTTCTTTCATCATCATACCCTACAAATGTAGAAGGTATGTCCATTTTTTCAAGATGACAGCACTAATAAGACAAAATCTTTCAGAGGATTCTACTATTCATGTTTTTGTCAGTTCTTAATGCTAGTAAAACCACATGTTTAAACAAAGCACATAGTTATTCAAGCACTCCATTTATATGTGGAAGTGTTGGACGCATTCATTTTTGCTTAGTTCAATGAAATTACATCCTCGGTTGTCATCAATATAAAATATCCAATAACTTTAGAAATTGAAAAACTTTTCAACTACCGCATTTTTCGGACTATAAGTCGCAGTTTTTTTCATAGTTTGCCCGGGGGTGCGACTTATACTCAGGAGCGACTTATCTGTGGAATTATTAACACATTACCGTAAAATATCAAATAATATTATTTAGGTCATTCACGGGATTTAGCGATTAGGAGTGACCGATTTTTGGTAAACATATAGCATGTTCTATCTGTTATAGTTATTTGAATGACTCTTACCATAATATGTTAGGTTAACATACCAGGCACCTTCTCAGTTGGTTATTTATGCCTCATATAACGTACACTTATGTGACGCTCAAAACAATGGTGAAATTAAGTCGAACACATTTCCAGTGAGGGTTGGACTCCGCCAAGGCTGTCCTTTGTCACCGATTCTGTTCATAACTTTTATGGACAGAATTTCTAGGCGCAGTCAAGGCGTTGAGGGGTTCCGGTTTGGTGACCGCAGGATTAGGTCTCTGCTTTTTGCAGATGATGTGGTCCTGATGGCTTCATCTGACCGGGATCTTCAGCTCTCGCTGGATCGGTTCGCAGCCGAGTGTGAAGCGACCAGAATGAGAATCAGCACCTCCAAGTCCGAGTCCGTGGTTCTCGCCCGGAAAAGGGTGGAATGCCATCTCCGGGTTGGGGAGGAGACCCTGCCCCAAGTGGAGGAGTTCAAGTACCTAGGAGTCTTGTTCACGAGTGGGGGAAGAGTGGATCGTGAGATCGACAGGCTGATCGGTGCGGCGTCTTCAGTAATGCGGACGTTGTATCGATCCGTTGTGGTGAAGAAGGAGCTGAGCCGGAAGGCAAAGCTCTCAATTTACCGGTCGATCTACGTTCCCATCCTCACCTATGGTCATGAGCTTTGGGTCATGACCGAAAGGATAAGATCACGGGTACAAGCGGCCGAAATGAGTTTCCTTCTCTCCCTTAGAGATAGGGTGAGAAGCTCTGCCATCCGGGAGGAACTCAAAGTAAAGCCACTGCTCCTTCACATCGAGAGGAGCCAGATGAGGTGGTTCGGGCATCTGGTCAGGATGCCACCCGAACGCCTCCCTAGGGAGGTGTTTATGGCACGTCCAACCGGTAGGAGGCCACGGGGAAGACCCAGGACACTTTGGGAAGACTATGTCTCCCGGCTGGCCTGGGAACGCCTCGGGATCCCCCGGGAAGAGCTAGACGAAGTGGCTGGGGAGAGGGAAGTCTGGGCTTCCCTGCTTAGGCTGCTGCCCCCGCGACCCGACCTCGGATAAGCGGAAGATGATGGATGGAAGCTTTCTCAGTCTGAATCGCTCTCGCTGCTGGTGGCCATGATTGTAAACAATGTTCAGATGTGAGGAGGCCTACAACCAGTGATGTCACTTGCACATCGTCTGCTACTTCCGGTAAAGGCAAGGCTTTTTTATCAGCGACCAAAAGTTGCGAACTTTATCGTCGATGTTCTCTATTAAATCCTTTCAGCAAAAACATGGCAATATCTCGAAATGATCAAGTATGACACATAGTATGGACCTGCTATCCCTGTTTAAATAAGAACATTTCATTTCAGTAAGCCTTTAAGGGCGAAACTGTGACAGTGAGGGGGTCAAACTGTCACAATCCTTCTAGCAGCAGGTAAACGAGCAACAAGTCCAGGTGAACGTTGCACTCTTCATGTCTGGGAACGATAGCAGCATTGTGTCTGTGTAACGTCTTTGTGGTGTCGTCACAGTCCAGTGAAGAAGCTGTCAACCAAACTACTAACAATAGCTTTTTTTTTTTTCAAATTCAGGCAGTATAATTTATTATTCATGACATGCCCGTCCTGCTATTCTGTTTGCCCAACGTAGCACAATTGTACAGGATCATCCAGTGGAACCGTGTGGAAAAATGAAAAAAAATGGAGGCGGAGCTTTATCCTCGGTTCTTTTGAAAAAAGTCACTGCATCCGTCAAAAGTTGGACCAAATCCGACTTTTTGACTGTCGAGCAACAACAAAGGCAGAGTGCGTGTGCGTTTGTGTGCGCGTTGGATTGTTTTTTTTTGTTCTTTTGGTCCGTCTCAGCACTCAGTGGGGTGTTTGTAAGCCGGTTCAAAACCGAAAGACCTTAGAGCAGGGGTGTCTTATTTTAGCTCAGGGACCACATGGAGAACCATCTATTCCTACGTGGGCCGGATGGTCATTTATACATATAACAACTTCAAATGGTTGTTTTTGCTTCTTTTACTTCTGCCCAAAATTTAAAAAAAAACACACCGACATAGCTTAACCTATTGTTACTATAACAATCTACAAGGTTAACTCGCTGGCTTCTTTTCCATCCCCTCCATTTGTCTGCTTTCTTTTGTCCATCCATTCATTTTCTACCGCTTATTCCCTTTCGGGGTCGCTGGCGCCTATCTCAGCTACAATCGGGCGGAAGGCAGGGTACACCCTGGACAAGTCGCCACCTCATCGCAGAGCTTTCTTTTGTATTTTTAGTTATTACGTTTATGTATTGTTGCATTTGAACAACTATATTGTTGATAATAGAGGTCAACAATTGGTTTTATTCATTATCAATAGCGCTATTTCTTATTGGTATTTGTATTGCTCCATCTGTAGTGTAATGTTTATAGTAATTCCTGTATTATTTATTTCACTAACTGCTTCTTTGCTATCACGTTTACCATAATATTTGTACGTATTATATTTGCTGATGTTGTAGCTGAGATAGGCGCCAGCGCCCCCCGCGACCCCAAAAAGGGAATAAGCGGTAGAAAATGGATGGATGCTCTGTTGCTGTTGTTATTGTGTTTGCTGTTGTTGTTGCAAATAATTATTAACTTTAGAATTTGGTGACAGCAACACATGACAAATAAGTTGGGAAAGGTGGCAAAAAAACTGATTAAGTTGAAGAATGCTCATCAAACACTTACTTGGAACATCCCACAGGTGTGCAGGCTAATTGGGAACAGGTGGGTGCCATGATTGGGTATAAAAACAGCTTCCCAAAAAATGCGCAGTCTTTCACAAGAAAGGATAGTGTGAGGTACACCCCTTTGTTCACAACTGCGTGAGCAAATAGTCAAACAGTTTAAGAACAACGTTTGTCAAAGTGCAATTGCAAGAAATTTAGGGATTTCAACATCTACGGTCCATAATATCCTCAAAAGGTTCAGAGAATCTGGAGAAATCACTTCACGTAAGCGGCATGGCCTGAAACCAACATTGAATGACCGTGACCTTCGATCCCTTCGGCACTGTATCAAAAACTGACATCAATCTCTAAAGGATATCACCACATGGGCTCAGGAACACTTCAGAAAACCACTGTCACTAAATACAGTTTGTCGTTATATCTGTAAGTGCAAGTTAAAGCTCTACTATGCAAAGCGAAACCCATTTATCAACAACATCCAGAAACAGCGCCGGCTTCTCTGGGCCCGAGATCATCTAAGATGGACTGATGCAAAGTGGAAAAGTGTCCACATTTCAAATTATTTTTGGAAATATTTGACAATGTGTCATCCGGACCAAAGGGGAAGCGAACCATCCAGACTGTTATCGACGCAAAGTTCAAAAGCCAGCATCTGTGATGGTATGGGGGTGCATTAGTGCCCAAGGCATGGATAACTTACACATCTGTGAAGGCACCATTAATGCTGAAAGGTACATACAGGTTTTGGAGCAACATATGATGCCATCTAAGCGCCGTCTTTTTCATGGACGCCCCTGCTTATTTCAGCAAGACAATGCCAAGCCACGTTCAGCACGTGTTACAACAGCGTGGCTTCGTAAAAAAAAGAGTCCGGGTACTTTCCTGGCCTGCCTGCAGTCCAGACCTGTTTCATATCCAAAATATGTGGCGGATTATGAAGCGTAAAATACAACATCGGAGACCCCGGACTGTTGAACGACTGAAGCTCTACATAAAACAAGAATGAGAAAGAATTCCACCTTCAAAGCTTCAACAATTAGTTTCCTCAGTTCCAAACGTTTATTGAGTTTTAAAAGAAAAGGTGATGTGACACAGTGGTGAACATGCCCTTTCCCAACTACTTTGGCACGTGTGGCAGCCATGAAATTTTAAGTTAATTATTATTTGCAAAAAAAATAAAGTTTATAAGTTTGAACATCAAATATCTTGTCTTTGTAGTGCATTTAACTGAATATGGGTTGAAAAGGATTTGCAAATCATTGTATTCCGTTTGTATTTACATCTAACACAATTTCCCAACTCATATGGAAACGAGGTTAGTTTAAAACTACTATTTTAAAGTAATAATTTCTTTCTTCAAGCATAAAATCAATCAATCAATCAATCAATGTTTATTTATATAGCCCCAAATCACAAATGTCTCAAAGGACTGCACAAATCATTACGACTACAACATCCTCGGAAGAACCCACAAAAGGGCAAGGAAAACTCACACCCAGTGGGCAGGGAGAATTCACATCCAGTGGGACGCCAGTGACAATGCTGACTATGAGAAACCTTGGAGAGGACCTCAGATGTGGGCAACCCCCCCCCCTCTAGGGGATCGAAAGCAATGGATGTCGAGCGGGTCCAACATGATACTGTGGAAGTTCAATCCATAGTGGCTCCAACACAGCCGCGAGAGTTCAGTTCAAGCGGATCCAAGACAGCAGCGAGAGTCCCGTCCACAGGAGACCATCTCAAGCGGAGGCGGATCAGCAGCGTAGAGATGTCCCCAACCGATACAGGCGAGCGGTCCATCCTGGGTCCCGACGAGCGGTCCATCCTGGGTCTCGATTCTGGACAGCCAGTACTTCATCCATGGTCATCGGACCGGACATAGGAGAAAGAAAAGAAGTGGCAGATCAACTGGTCTAAAAAGGAGGTCTATTTAAAGTCTAGAGTTTTAAGGTGAGACTTAAATGCTTCTACTGAGGTAGCATCTCGAACTGTTACCGGGAGGGCATTCCAGAGTACTGGAGCCCGAACGGAAAACGCTCTATAGCCCGCAGACTTTTTTTGGGCTCTAGGAATCACTAATAAGCCGGAGTCTTTTGAACGCAGATTTCTTGCCGGGACATATGGTACAATACAATCGGCAAGATAGGCTGGAGCTAGACCGTGTAGTATTTTATACGTAAGTAGTAAAACCTTAAAGTCACATCTTAAGTGCACAGGAAGCCAGTGCAGGTGAGCCAGTACAGGCGTAATGTGATCAAACTTTCTTGTTCTTGTCAAAAGTCTAGCAGCTGCATTTTGTACCAACTGTAATCTTTTAATGCTAGACATGGGGAGACCCGAAAATAATACGTTACAGTAATCGAGACGAGACGTAACAAACACATGGATAATGATCTCGGCGTCTTTAGTGGACAAAATGGAGCGAATTTTAGCGATATTACGGAGATGAAAGAAGGCCGTTTTAGTAACGCTTTTAATGTGTGACTCAAAGGAGAGAGTTGGGTCGAAGATAATACCCAGATTTTTTACAGAGTCACCTTGTTTTATTATTCGGTTGTCAAATGTTAAAGTTGTATTATTAAATAGAGGTCGGTGTCTAGCAGGACCGATAATCAGCATTTCCGTTTTTTTGGCATCTTGAGTAGGACCATGGTTTGTCCTACCCTGCTGTCGGCCCGTTGGCTCCGCCTCTCCACAGTCAGAAAACAAAAAAAAATGTAGCTGAACTGCACCAATTTTGACAAGAGAAGTGGTCAAAAATTCAACCAGAAGCTTGTGGATGGCTACCAAAAAAGCCTTATTGCAGTGAAACTTGCCAAGGGACATGTAACCAGATATTAACATTGTTGTACGTATACTTTTGACGCCAGCAGATTTGGTCACATTTTCAGTAGACCCATAATAAGTTCATACAAGAACCAAACTTCATGAATGTTTTTTTTTTGTGACCTACAAGTATGTGCTCCAATCACTTTATCACAAAAAAATAAGAGTTGTAGAAATTGTGACATTATGTTCTTTACAAGTGTATGTAAACTTTTGACCACGACTGTACATGTTCGATATAAACTTAAACCATATGATGACCAGAGGTGGGTAGTAACGCGTTACATTTACTCCGTTACATTTACTTGAGTAACTTTTGGGATAAATTGTACTTCTACGAGTAGTTTTTATGCAACATACTTTTACTTTTACTTCAGTATATTTATAGAGAAGAAACGCTTCTTTTACTCCGTTCCATTTATCTACAATCAGCTCGTTACTCGCTACCTTTTTTTTATCGATCTGTTAATGTTTGTTTTGGTCTATAACAGAGCTTCAAAGTAGGATCCGCGCATGCCTGCGTTTCACCAATGGTGACGTTGGACCAATCAAACAGAGCCAGGCGGTCACATGACCCGACTTAAACAAGTTGAAAAACGTATCGGGTGTTACCATTTAGTGGTCAATTGTAAGGAATATGTACTGTACTGTGCAATCTACTAATAAAAGTGTCAATCAATCAATCAAAAGTGTAAAGGAAAAAAGACACTTTTTATTTCAACCGTACTTCCCGTCAAAAGCCTAAAGGCTGATCGCACAGTTCCTGTCTTCACAATAAAAGCGCCGCTCCATCACGCCTGCGCTAACAAAATAAGAGTCTCCGAAAGCCAGCGCAAACAAGCTAGCAAGAGTTTGCCGCCAATGTATTTCTTGTAAAGTGTATAAAAACAAATATGGAAGCTGGACAAATAAGATGCCAAAAACCAACGACTTTCATGTGGTATTAGACAGAAAGGAGGAACTTTTTTTCTCCTCCATTTGAAAAAGTGGACGTTATCAGCACTAAAATGCAAGTCATCAGAATCAGGTAATACACCAACTTATATTCTTGTCTTCATTAAAGATAGGAATCTATGTGTTAAACATGCATGTATATTCATTAAAACACCTTCAACATGTCAACAAAAACAGCAAAATAAATACATATAAATTATATACTGTATATATAAATGTATGTGTATATATATATGTATATGATAAGTGTGTGTATGTATCTGTATATCTGAGGTAGAGGTAAGTAATTGATGAACGTTGAAAAACTTATTGGGGTGTTACCATTGTACAGAATATGTACTGTACTGTGCAATCTACCAATACATGTTTCAATCAATCAATCAATCAATCAATCAATCAATGCCTACTGAGGCTATGGTGCTGTTGAGTTATTGTGGCTCAATGTGCCTTAATTTTTTTTTATTTTAATGTACTATTATTTTAAATATATTATTGTTTTAGTTGCTTAAGAGATATTCCTGGCTCTGAATTTGCTCCTTGCTATTTTTATGTTTTTGTGCATTATTTGTTGCCGTAATTAGGTTACTCATCAGTTACTCAGTACTTGAGTAGTTTTTTCACAACATACTTTTTACTTTTACTCAAGTAAATATTTGGGTGACTACTCCTTACTTTTACTTGAGTAATAAATCTCTAAAGTAACAGTACTCTTACTTGAGTACAATTTCTGGCTACTCCACCCACCTCTGATGATGATACTAGCAAATAAAGACCAGATGTTTTGGACAAAGACTCACTGTGACATTTTTTATGCCAACTAACGGCGGAGATTGCTTGTTCCTCAAAGCTCTGTTTGTAATTTGAAACATAACAATTAGCAGAAATCTTTTCCAATCTCATCTCAAAACATTCCTAACTGCACTCATTTAAATATGTCATCGGAAAGCGCTATTTATTTTGTGTCTCAACACAATTAAATAGCCCCCAAAAGAGATTGTTAGTATTGCTGTTTTCTGGAACTTAGGTTCGCATGTTATGCACCGTTGCTTGTTAAACATCGAGCTCGGGGTTGGGGTAGTCAAGTAGAGAGAGAAGAATAGTAGAACAGCTCCGAAGCCGTGTTGGAAATTAATCTTAGGACATATTAAAACCCCGCTTTCCTTCCGCTCACATCTTCATGAGCCCTGAGGCGCTTCGATTGGTCCAATTTCCCCTCACACTTTCTCCTCCCTCTGGTTTTGTCTCTTGCTGGAAGAAACCGTTAATGGTAATTCCACTATAAGTTCAGCATGTATGTTGTGAAGTGAATTATATTTATATAGCACTTTTCTCTAGTGACTCAAAGCGCTTTACATAGTAAAACCCAATATCTAAGTTACATTCAAACCAGTGTGGGTGGCACTGGGAGCAGGTGGGTAAAGTGTCTTGCCCAAGGACACAACGGCAGTGACTAGGATGGCGGAAGCGGGAATTGAACCTGCAACCCTCAACTTGCTGGCACGGCCGCTCTACCAACCGAGCTATGCCGTTGCGTTAATTCCGTATGTAATCTGCATACGCGATGTATTTACCAGCATTGCAAATTCCTCATGTCCCTGGAATACACAAGGAAAAAAAAATACAAAAATTAGTGGTATTTTACTTGAACTAAGCAACATTATCTGCCAATAGAACAAGAACATTGGGCTTGTCAAGACTGTCCAAAACAAGTAAAATTAGCTAACCTCAATGGACCCAAAAATACCTTAAAATAAGTACATTCTCACTAATAACAACTGCATTACTATACGAGTACGTATTTTCTATTGTTTCAATGAAAATAAAACAGCAAAGTCAATTTGGCTGTCATCTGTTTTAATACAAGACACAATTGCGCCAAAGTCATGACTTTTTTTTTACATGCTTAAAATAAGAAATGGTTACTTTAAAAAAAGTAGTTTTAGGTACGGTAGCATCGGGTTAACATCACGACTGACGTGCTACACATCTGATTCAGCGCCGGGGTTCAGTGCACCATAGTTTTGTATTGTCGCTCGGTCCTTCGGCGGAGTGCTCCGGAAGCTGCGGGGAAACTCGTCTCCACGGCCCGGACTGTTTACAGCGGCGCCGGGGGAGGAAGCGAGAAAGAGACACACACACAGTGATAGAGAGAATGTGAGGCAATGCAAATTAAACAATTAAAAAAAAACTAATAACGAATTGAATTGGTCCAGGTTATCGGGGACTGTTATCACTGACGGACAGGTGTCGCGGTGTGACTGCAGCCAGGCACATTAAAAAAACCCTCGTCTCCGTGGCGACGTCTCTGTCGCTTTCACTCATTTGCCGCTTTTCCACTAACGCAGGGGTAGGCAACCCAGAATGTTGAAAGAGCCATTTTGGACCCAAAATAACAAATCGTATCAGTCAGGAGAACAACGGGTGGGTTGCTCGCCGTGGAGTTTACAGGTACGGTAGCATCGGGCTAACATCACGACTGACGTGTTACACGTCTGATTCGCCCAGCGACTCACTGCCAGAGTATCAGCGCCGGGGTCCAGTGCACCACAGTGTTGTATTGTCGCTCGGTCCTTCGGCGGAGTGCTTCGGAAGCTACGGGGAAACTTGTATCCCCGGCCCGGACTGTTTACAGCGGCGCCGGGGGAGGAAGCGAGAAAGAGACACACATACAGTGATAGAGAGAATGTGAGGCAATGCAGAGTATCAGCGCCGGGGGTCCAGTGCACCATAGTTTTGTATTGTTGCTCGGTCCTTCAGCGGAGTGCTTCGGATGCTACAGGGAAACTGGTCTCCATTGCCCGGACTGTTTACAGCGGTGCCGGTGGAGGAAGCGAGAGAGAGACACACATACAATGATAGAGAGAATGTGAGGCAATGCAAATTAAACAATTTAAGAAAAAATAATAACGGTTTGAATTGGTCCAGGTTATCGGGGACTGTTATCACTGACGGACAGGTGTCGCGGTGTGACTGCAGCCAGGCATGTTAGAAAACCCTCGTCTCCATGGCAACGTCTCTGTCGCTTTCACTCATTTGCCGCTTTTCCACTAACGCAGGGGTAGGCAACCCAGAATGTTGAAAGAGCCATTTTGGACCCAAAATAAGATAAATCGTATCAGTCAGGAGAACAACGGGTGGGTTGCTCGCCGTGGAGTTTACAGGTACGGTAGCATCGGGCTAACATCACGACTGACGTGTTACACGTCTGATTCGCCCAGCGACTCTCTGCCAGAGTATCAGCGCCGGGGTCCAGTGCGCCACGGTTTTGTATTGTCGCTGGTCTTTCGGCGGAGTGCTTCGGAAGCTACGGGGAAACTTGTCTCCCCGGCCCGGACTTTTTACAGCGGCGCCGGGGGACAAAGCGAGAAAGAGACACACATACAGTGATAGAGAGAATGTGAGGCAATGCAGAGTATCAGCGCCGGGGGTCCAGTGCACCATAGTTTTGTATTGTTGCTCGGTCCTTCAGCGGAGTGCTTCGGAAGCTACGGGAAAACTGGTCTCCACGGCCCGGACTGTTTACAGCGGCGCCGGTGGAGGAAGCGAGAGAGAGACACACATACAATGATAGAGAGAATGTGAGGCAATGCAAATTAAACAATTTAAGAAAAAATAATAACGGTTTGAATTGGTCCAGGTTATCGGGGACTGTTATCGGGGACTGTTATCACTGACGGACAGGTGTCGCGGTGTGACTGCAGCCAGGCACGTTAGAAAACCCTCGTCTCCATGGCAACGTCTCTGTCGCTTTCACTCATTTGCCGCTTTTCCACTAACGCAGGGGTAGGCACCCAGAATGTTGAAAGAGCCATTTTGGACCCAAATAACAAAAATCGTATCAGTTAGGAGAACAACGGGGGGGTTGCTTGCTGTGGAGTTTACAGGTACGGTAGCATCGGGCTAACATCACGACTGACGTGTTACACGTCTGATTCGCCCAGCGACTCACTACCAGAGTATCAGCGCCGGGGTCCAGTGCACCACAGTTTTGTACTGTCGCTCGGTCCTTCGGCGGAGTGCTCCGGAAGCTACCGGTTACTCGTCTCCCCGGCCCGGACTGTTTACAGCGAGAAAGAGACACACATACAGTGATGGAGAGAGAGAGAGAGATCAGGCCGGCGAGCGAGTGAGGGAAGAAGACTGCGTGGGGGTCTAGTGGAAAAGTGGGAAAACGTTTCTCTGCTTGCATCACGCAAGTGACGTCAATGTTCGGCCCCCGGGAGCCACATACCACACCGTGATTGGTAGATTCCTTCAGCTCCGCAAGCGCCATTCATATAAAACTCGCCGGCCCAACAACACTAAACTTTCCGATTAAGGTGGGGGCCGCAAAATAACGTCTTGCGGGCCACGTGTCGGAGACCCCTGCCCTAAAGCAAGTAAAAGACTAACATTAAATCTGCTGAGAGAGAAGAATTATCTTATCAGACAGAAAAGAGAGAGGGCGGTATAGCTCGGTTGGTAGAGTGGCCGTGCCAGCAACTTGAGGGTTGCAGGTTCAATTCCCGCTTCCGCCATCCCAGTCACTGTGAAGTGAAGTGAAGTGAATTATATTTATATAGCGCTTTTCTCTAGTGACTCAAAGCGCTTTACATAGTGAAACCCAATATCTAAGTTACATTTAAACCAGTGTGGGTGGCACTGGGAGCAGGTGGGTAAAGTGTCTTGCCCAAGGACACAACGGCAGTGTCTAGGATGGCGGAAGCGGGGATCGAACCTGGAACCCTCAAGTTGCTGGCACGGCCACTCTACCAACCGAGCTAAATTAACGGAGCTGTAGATTCCTTCAGCTCCGCAAGCGCCATTCATATAAAACTCGCGGGCCCAACAACACTAAACTTTCCGATTAAGGTGGGGGCCGCAAAATAACGTCTCGCGGGCCGCAATTGGCCCGCGGGCCGCGTGTCGGAGACCCCTGCCCTAAAGCAAGTAAAAGACTAACATTAAATCTGCTGAGAGAGAAGAATTATCTTATCAGACAGAAAAGAGAGAGGGCGGTATAGCTCGGTTGGTAGAGTGGCCGTGCCAGCAACTTGAGGGTTGCAGGTTCAATTCCCCCTTCCGCCATCCCAGTCACTGCCGTTGTGTCCTTGGGCAAGACACTTTACCCACCTGCTCCCAGTGCCACCCACACTGGTTTAAATGTAACTTAGATATTGGGTGTCACTATGTAAAGCGCTTTGAGTCACTAGAGAAAAGCGCTATATAAAATATCATTCACAATAATTCACAAAATAAGCAAATATCATCCTTATTTGAGATATTTCATCTTACTTAGATTGCACTTTTTGCAGTGTTTGTATTTTCTCTCCCTGTCTTTTGTTGGCTCGACATCCCATGGAAAAAAAAATGTCTAAAAAAGATTCTTTCTTTCTCTTTTCTGACAGTTTTTCATCGTCCTGCTGATAATTCTCCTGGCAGAAGTGATATTAGTCATCCTGTTCTTTGTGTACACAGATAAGGTGAGTTCAATTTGTTTTCCCTGCTATCTGAATTGAGTGACGTTCCGTTCTTGGTTTTTTTTCCCCCCCCGGTTACTTTGTAAAAGTGACGTCTCCCACATGTCGAGGAGCGTATGGGACTAAAAAAAAAGGAAATGCATCCACATTCTCAGCAGAGGTCGTCCGCTGTCAAAGGTTAGAAGGCAAAATGCAGGCTGATCCCTGCCAGTTGCCACAAGTGCTCCGGAGCACATTTCCCATGACCCCTGTTCAGTTCAAGTTAGGTGTGCAGACATGTGCTGACGACAGATGACAACATTTAAAGCTGGAGAGATTATTGATATCCTTGTGCTGTCTGGGGTTTGATGGAGTCTTCCGTCAAATTGTTCCACAAATAGGCCGTCTTGTAGGCAACAAATGTTTTTTCATACGATGAGCAGTGACGGAGCACTGAGTGAGCTCAGTCGTCAAGGACGAATCAAGTCATTGGATTTCAAAAAGCTTGCGGTACCGATATTATTTTGATACTTTTCGTTACTTTCCTAGATAAAGGGGACCACAAAAAATTGCATGATTGGCTTTATTTTAACAAAAAATCTTAGGGTACATTAAACACATGTTACTTATTGCCAGTTTTTCCCGAAATAAAATAGTGAACGTACAAGACAACTTGTCTTTCATTAGTAAGTAAGCAAACAAAGGCTCCTAATTTAGTTGCTAACTTATGCAGTAACATATTGTGTCATTTATCATTCTATTATTTCGTCAACATTATTAAGGTTAAGTGGTAGTATATTAATTATTAATCTACTTGTTCATTTACTGTTAATATCTGCTTACTTTCTCTTTTAAAGGGGAACATTATCACAATTTCAAAAGGGTTAAAAACAATAAAAATCAGTTCCCAGTGGCTAGTTGTATTTTTTGAAGTTTTTTTCAAAATGTTACCGGTCCCGGAATATCCCTAAAAAAAGCTTTAAAGTGCTTAATTTTAGCTATTTGCGATGCGGCTATCCATTTCCCTGTGACGTCACACAGTGCTGGCAATGTAAACAAACAACGGCGAATAGCACAGCAAGATATAGCGACATTAGCTCGGATTCAGACTCGGATTTCAGCGGCTTAAGCGATTCAACAGATTACGCATGTATTGAAATAGATGGTTGGAGTATGAAAGTATTGAAGAAGAAACTGAAGCTATTGAGCGAATAGCTATTGACGCTATTCATAGCCATAGCATGGCCGAATAGCTGCGTTAGCATCGCCGGTAAAATGTGCGGACCAAACGATCAGGACTTTCGCATTTCTTGACACTGGAGCAATTTAAATCCGTCGATTGGTAAGTGTTTTTTTTCACATTAATTGTGGGTGGAAGGAAACGTAATATAGTTGCGAATGCATCTACAGGTTATCCATACATCTCTGTGCCATGTCTGCTTTAGCACCGCCGGTAAATAGCATATTAGCATTGATTAGCGTAGCATGTTAGCATCGATTAGCTGGCAGTCGGCATCAACAAAACTCACCTTTGTGATTTCGTTGACTTTATCGTTGCAAATGCATCTGCAGGTTATCCATACATATCTGTGCCAAGTCTGCTTTAGCACCGCCGGTAAATAGCATGTTAGCGTCGATTAGCGTAGCACGTTAGCATAGATTAGCTGGCAGTCAACATCAACAAAACTCACCTTTGTGATTTCGTTGACTTTATCGTCGCAAATGCATCTGCAGGTTATCCATACATATCTGTGCCAAGTCTGCTTTAGCACCGCCGGTAAATAGCATGTTAGCGTTGATTAGCGTAGCATGTTAGCATTGATTAGCTGGCAGTCACGCCGCGACCAAATATGTCTGATTAGCAGATAAGTCAAGATCAACAAAACTCACCTTTGTGATTTTGTTGACTTTATCGTCGCAAATGCATCTGCAGGTTATCCATACATCTCTGTGCCATGTCTGTCATCGCCGGTAAAATGTGGAGACACTCCCACACATTCAATGGGGGTCTGGCGGCAGACACTTTGGCATCTTCGGGCCAGTGGTGCAACTTGAATCCCTCCCTGTTATTGTTGTTACACCCTCCGACAACACACCGACGAGGCATGATGTCTCGAAGGTTCCAAAAAATAGTCGAAAATAACAGAGCTGAGACCCAATGTTTACAATGTGGTGAAAATGACCTCGGCGACGTCATCGCCTCCAGAGCGATAAACAGAAAGGCTTTTAATTCGCCAAAATTCACCCATTTAGAGTTCGGAAATCGGTTAAAAAAATATATGGTCTTTTTTCTGCACCATCAAGGTATATATTGACACTTACATAGGTCTGGTGATAATGTTCCCCTTTAACATGTTCTATCCACACATTTGTTACAATGTAATACTCACTTATTCTTCTGTTGTTTGATACTTTACATTAGTTTTGATTGATACCACAATTTTGGGTATCAATCTGATTCAAGTTGTTACAGGATCATACATTTTTCATATTCAAAGTCCTCACGTGTCCAGGGACGTATTTCCTGAGTTTCTAAACATGATATACATTTTTAAAAAACAAAAGAAGATGTTGTGATGCTAAAAAATATTGACATAATAATAGTAGTATCGACTAGATACGCTACTGTACTTGGTATCATTACAGTGGATGTTAAGTGTAGATCCACCAATGAAGTTTGTTTACATTTTGAGCTATGGTGTGTAGTGAAGCATGATTAGCTATTCCTCGTCCTGCAGGGATGATATTGGCAAGGAACTTACAAGGACCAGTACTTTTCAGAGTCGGTATAGTACCGAATATGATTCATTAGCATAGGGGTACTATACTAATACGGGTATACCATACAACCCTAGTGTGTTGTATCAGATCACTCGATTAATCAATCGATTATTATAATGAACAAGAAATGCAGCCCTATTTCAATTCAGATTTTTCAGATGAATTGAATTGTATCGCGATAATAAGCGGTAAAAATGGATGGATGGATTAATCACATTATGTCTATTGTTAACTCATAATTAATCACAATTAATCGCAAACATACGTTTTTTTTTATCTTTAATCGTTGTGCCTTACAATAATATGCACCCAACATGAAACTGGACAGTTTGGTTGTTTTGTGCAAATGTTAAATATTAAACTTTTTTTAAACTGCTCAACACAAAATGTACACAAGCACTCTTTAACAGACACACACACGCACACACACACACACACACACGCACACACACTCCCCCACACAGACGCAAGACATTTTCCACCTGGGGTCTAATCCAGTCCCTTAGTGCTTTATCTTTCTCCCATTACAGTGGAACTTTGATTTATGAACGTATTAAATTCTTAAACGGGGTTCGTAAATTTAAAAGTAAGTTTATTAAAGCAAATTCATACATAATAAACAACAGAAACATGAAAAACGGGTTCCAACCTTGACAACAGTCCATATTTTAGTAAATGCTGTATACTTTGAACACACTATAAAGCACCATACAGTATTGAATATCAAACAAATATAACGAGGGGTTGATGGACCAACTTTAATTATTTTTTATTGTTATATTTATTTTTTATATTTTAGCCTGTCTTTTTGAGACACATGGTCAAATAATATGAATAATTTTGATGGCAATATCGTCTGTACAGATTTACTTCACAAAAAAAAAGTGTTGCGATAATGGCATTATTTGTATTGAACTTTATGAAATGATTGGATGTATTTAAAGTTTGGCGCGACCTGTGTATATCTATATGTATGTATGTATGTATGTATGTGTATATATATATATATATATATATATATATATATATATATTTATGTACATATGTATGTATGTATATATATATATATATATATATATATGTACATATGTATGTATGCACATATATATATATATGTTTATATATGTATATATATGCATAAGTATATACATACGTATTTATCTATAAGTATAAATCTATATACATAAGTATATATATATACATATATATACATACGTATATATCTATACATATATACATAAGCATATGTATATATATATATATATGTTTATATATGTATATATATATATGCATAAGTATATACATACGTATTTATCTATAAGTAAGTATAAATATATATACATAAGTATATATATATATACATATGTATATATCTATACATATATACATAAGTATATGTATATATGTATATACATATATATATATATATACATATATATATATATACATACATATATATACATATATGCATAAGTATATGTATATATTATATGTATGTATATGTAAATATATATAAGTAAGTATATATACATATGTATATATCTATACATATATACATAAGTGGATGTAAATATATACACAAGTATATATATGTATATACATATATGCATAAGTATATATGTATGTATATATATGTACATATGTATGTATATACATACATATGTATGTATATACATATATATGTATATATTTATATGTATATATATATATTTATGTATATATATATATATATATATATGTATATATATGAGTGTGTGTACATATATGTATATGAAAGAATCAATAAAGTACGATCCATCTATCTATATGTGTATATATATATACACACACATATATATATATGTATATAGTATATATATATACACAGTATATATATATACACAGTATATATATATGTATGTGTATATATGTGTATATATATATATATATATATATATATATACTCACACACACATATATATATACTGTATATATATATATATGTGTGTATATATATATATGTGTATATGAAAGAATCAATAAAGTACTATCTATCTGTCTATGTGTGTGTGTATATATATGTACATATATATATATATATATATATATATATATATATATGTACATATGTGTATACATGTTTATATACATATATACACACACATGTAAATGGATAGATACACCCACACATAGCCAAGACCAAATGCATTTTCCGTTTTGTATGGTCCTTATTGATATACGGTAATGAGTGATTAAATAATAAATGTTGACTACATAACAATAAAGTAAATATTGTCTGACTATTTATCTCAATCCCGGCAGGACTGTCGCTAATTCTCCATCTCTGTTTAGAGATGTTTGTTCAAACTTAGTCTTCCAAACAGATAAACGAATTCATTTAGCTGTAAATCCATTCTTAGATTTAGATCAGGTCTCCAGGCACACCCAGCCAGGAGCAAATAAGTCTGAGTCTTATCTCGCTAATATTATTGGCTAACTTTGGTGGAGGAAAAAATCTTCACCTTCATCCTCCATATGTAACTCAAACAGAGAGCTCTGCCTGTGACCTGTAAAGTCGCACAAAGTTGGTAGAAAAACATAGCACAGAGAATTTGCTAAGTTTGAATTCCTAGGAACCTTGACTTGTCCTTTAGAAACAAGTACCTCATTTACATCTCTTTCAGTGATCGACAATTGTCTTTTACGTCGCTCCTATTTGCCAAAAATGTAAGTGTTGCTGCAGTTTCAAACCCAAAAGAATGTGAAACCGAACCACAGTAATACTGATACCTACAAAATGTATTTCCAATAACCAATATATTCTCCATACGTCGTTAGAAAGAAAGAACAGAACACAAAACTAAAAGGCTGTCTTCATCGCATGCTTTAATGTAGCTACAGGAAAATGAGTGTCCAGTTAGCCTTCTTCCCTCTCGTGGAATCTGCTATGCCGTGTGAGGGTCTCCTCATCTGTTAGAGGCTGTGATCAGAGGAATCGTTAATCGTCTTCTGCTACTTGATCTCCTGATCACAAGGCATTTATTAACACGTTTGGAAGACGAACAACAGCCGGCTCCTTTTAAACGTATATTGACAGACGCCTGCGACACCCATTTAGTCTTTCCAATTCCCTTATTCATGGTTGTCGATTCGGCCATAATCCATCTTAAAACCGTTTCCACCTGCTGGTATTGTATCGGAGAAACGTCCTCTTTTTCCTCACACTTATTAAGTCTGTTTTTCCATTTAGTGCAGTCCATCTGGTTACGCAATCGTCTGGGTCACGGGTTCTTAAATTTAGCATTTGGTTGGTTTGGTTAAGTCAGTGTTTTTCAACCACTAGTGTGCCGTGAGACACAGTCTGGTGTGCCGTGGGAAATGATCTAATTTCAACTATTTGGGTTAAAAATATTTTTTTGCAAACCAGTGATTATAGTCTGCAAATGATGTATTTTTTTGGAGCGTCGGTGCTGTCTAGAGCTCTGCAGAGTAACTGTGTAATACTCTTCCATAGTAGTAGGTGGTAGCAGGTATCTAATTGTTGTGTAGCTGTCAGAAACAGCGGGAGGCAGTGTGCAGGTAAAAAGGTATCTGATGCTTAAACCAAAAATAAACAAAAGGTGAGTGGCCCTAAGAAAAGGCATTGAAGCTTACGGAAGGGAATGCAGAACGGAACTAAAACTGAACTGGCTACAAAGTAAACAAAAACAGAACGCTGGACGACAGCAAAGACTTACTGTGGATCAAAGACTGAACTGGCTACAAAGTAAACAAAAACAGAACGCTGGACGACAGCAAAGACTTACTGTGGATCAAAGACTGAACTGGCTACAAAGTAAACAAAAACAGAACGCTGGACGACAGCAAAGACTTACTGTGGATCAAAGACTGAACTGGCTACAAAGTAAACAAAAACAGAACGCTGGACGACAGCAAAGACTTACTGTGGATCAAAGACTGAACTGGCTACAAAGTAAACAAAAACAGAACGCTGGACGACAGCAAAGACTTACTGTGGATCAAAGACTGAACTGGCTACAAAGTAAACAAAAACAGAACGCTGGACGACAGCAAAGACTTACTGTGGATAAAAGACTGAACCGGCTACAAAGTAAACAAAAACAGAACGCTGGACGACAGCAAACACTTACTGTGGATCAAAGACTGAACTGGCTGCAAAGTAAACAAAAACAGAACGCTGGACGACAGCAAACACTTACTGTGGATCAAAGACTGAAATGGCTACAAAGTGAACAAAAACAGAACGCTGGACGACAGCAAAGACTTACTGTGGATCAAAGACTGAACTGGCTACAAAGTGAACAAAAACAGAACGCTGGACGACAGCAAAGACTTACTGTGGATCAAAAACTGAACTGGCTACAAAGTAAACAAAAACAGAACGCTGTACGACAGCAAAGACTTACTGTGGATCAAAGACTGAACTGGCTACAAAGTAAACAAAAACAGAAAGCTGTACGACAGCAAAGACTTACTGTGGATCAAAGACTGAACTGGCTACAAAGTAAACAAAAACAGAAAGCTGTACGACAGCAAAGACTTACTGTGGATCAAAGACTGAACTGGCTACAAAGTAAACAAAAACAGAACGCTGGACGACAGCAAAGACTTACTGTGGATCAAAGACTGAACTGGCTACAAAGTAAACAAAAACAGAACGCTGGACGACAGCAAAGACTTACTGTGGATCAAAGACTGAACTGGCTACAAAGTAAACAAAAACAGAACGCTGGATGACAGCAAAGACTTACTGTGGATCAAAGACTGAACTGGCTACAAAGTAAACAAAAACAGAACGCTGGACGACAGCAAAGACTTACTGTGGATCAAAGACTGAACTGGCTACAAAGTAAACAAAAACAGAACGCTGGACGACAGCAAAGACTTACTGTGGATCAAAGACTGAACTGGCTACAAAGTAAACAAAAACAGAACGCTGGACGACAGCAAAGACTTACTGTGGATCAAAGACTGAACTGGCTACAAAGTAAACAAAAACAGAAAGCTGGACGACAGCAAAGACTTACTGTGGATCAAAGACTGAACTGGCTACAAAGTAAACAAAAACAGAACGCTGTACGACAGCAAAGACTTACTGTGGATCAAAGACTGAACTGGCTACAAAGTAAACAAAAACAGAACGCTGGACGACAGCAAAGACTTACTGTGGATCAAAGACTGAACTGGCTACAAAGTAAACAAAAACAGAAAGCTGTACGACAGCAAAGACTTACTGTGGATCAAAGACTGAACTGGCTACAAAGTAAACAAAAACAGAACGCTGGACGACAGCAAAGACTTACTGTGGATCAAAGACTGAACTGGCTACAAAGTAAACAAAAACAGAACGCTGGACGACAGCAAAGACTTACTGTGGATCAAAGACTGAACTGGCTACAAAGTGAACAAAAACAGAATGCTGGACGACAGCAAAGACTTACTGTGGATCAAAGACTGAACTGGCTACAAAGTGAACAAAAAAAGAACGCTGGACGACAGCAAAGACCTACTGTGGATCAAAGACTGAACTGGCTACAAAGTAAACAAAAACAGAACGCTGGACGACAGCAAAGACTTACTGTGGATCAAAGACTGAACTGGCTACAAAGTAAACAAAAACAGAACGCTGGACGACAGCAAAGACTTACTGTGGATAAAAGACTGAACCGGCTACAAAGTAAACAAAAACAGAACGCTGGACGACAGCAAAGACTTACTGTGGATCAAAGACTGAACTGGCTACAAAGTAAACAAAAACAGAACGCTGGACGACAGCAAAGACTTACTGTGGATCAAAGACTGAACTGGCTACAAAGTGAACAAAAAAAGAACGCTGGACGACAGCAAAGACCTACTGTGGATCAAAGACTGAACTGGCTACAAAGTGAACAAAAACAGAACGCTGGACGACAGCAAAGACTTACTGTGGATCAAAGACTGAACTGGCTACAAAGTGAACAAAAACAGAATGCTGGACGACAGCAAAGACTTACTGTGGATCAAAGACTGAACTGGCTACAAAGTGAACAAAAAAAGAACGCTGGACGACAGCAAAGACCTACTGTGGATCAAAGACTGAACTGGCTACAAAGTAAACAAAAACAGAACGCTGGACGACAGCAAAGACTTACTGTGGATCAAAGACTGAACTGGCTACAAAGTAAACAAAAACAGAACGCTGGACGACAGCAAAGACTTACTGTGGATCAAAGACGGCGTCCACAATGTACATCCGAACATGACATGTCAATCAACAATGTCCCCACAAATAAGGATAAAAACAACTGAAATATTATTGATTGCTAAAACGAAGTAGATGCGGGAAGTATTGCTCAAAGGAAGACAGGAAAATACAAAAAAAAAAAGAAAAAGCCACTGAAAAAGGAGCGCAAGACAGGACCAAAAAACTCCAAATAAGTCACGTCGTGATGTGACAGGTGGTGACAGTACACCTACTTTGAGACAAGAGCTATAGTGATGCATGGTTGGTTATGGTTTAAAGTCGTATCCAACAATTGCGACGACTTTTTACTGTCGACTGAGTTTCGTTTTTTAATGATTTCTGCTGGTGGTGTGCCTCTGGATTTTTTTCAACGCAAAGTATGTGCCTTGGCTTAAAAACGGTTGAAAAACACTGGATTAAATCATGACCCACTTTTATTTCCTCCGAATTAGGGATTCTCAAACTGTGGTACGAGGGTTTCAAAGAACTACTGGATTAAAGTACACTATTTGTTTTTTCCTATATCCAAACACAGTGTTACTGTTCAGACGGTGTGTGTAATGCTACAGTGGCCAAAAATTTAAAATATATTGTGAGAAAATCGAATGGCTGCAATTTTGTGACCCCAAAATGCAGAAACCGGCCGACGATGACAAACAGAGGACAATGCAGTCTTGGATGAAACAGTACACAAACATAAAGCAGTCTTCGAGCACTGAGGAGTGGTCGAGACAGGCATGAATAGAGACATGCTGAGTGGCAGCCGGTGTGGACCGGCTGCCAATCAACAGCAGGTGATGGAAGAACCACAGTGCTCAGCGGGACAAACAGAAAATAGAAAGAAAATAAGAGCACTGGTGGGAAGTAAATACAAAACAAGGAAACAAACAGAAATGAAGTGACAGATCATCCCATATATTTGTAAAATTAAAACCCCCGACTTGTTTTTAATGAATACTTTGGAAGTTAGGGCTGCGAATCTTTGGGTGTCCCACTATTCGATTCAACATCAATTCTTGGGGTCACGATTCGATTAAAATCGATTTTTTTTTCTCAATTCAACAGGATTCTCGATTCAAAAACGATTTTTTTCCCGATTTAAAAGGATTCTCTGTGCATTCAATTCATAGGATTTCAGCAGGATCTACCCCAGTCTGCTGACATGCAAGCAGAGTAGTAGATTTTTGTAAAAAGCTTTTTTAATTGTAAAGGACAATGTTTTATCAACTGATTGCAATAATGTAAATTTGTTGTAACTATTAAATGAACCAAAAATATGACTTATTTTATCTTTGTGAAAACATTGGACACAGTGTGTTGTCAAGCTTATGAGATGCGATGCAAGTGTAAGCCACTGTGACACTATTGTTTTTATTTTTATTTTTATAAATGTCTAATGATAATGTCAATGAGGGATTTTTAATCACTGCTATGCAGAAATTACAACTAATATTGATACTGTTGTTGATAATATTCATTTTTGTTTCACTACTTTTGGTTTGTTTTGTGTGGTGTTTGTGTCTCCTCTCAATTGCTCTGTTTATTGCAGTTCTGAGTGTTGCTGGGTCAGGTTTGGTTTTGGAATTGGATTGCATTGTTATGGTATTGCTGTGTATCGTTTGGTTGGATTGATAAAAAAATAAAATAAAATAAAAAGAAATAAATAAAAAGCGATTTTTTTAAAATCCATCCATCCATCTTCTTCCGCTTATCCGAGGTCGGGTTGCGGAGGCAACAGCCTCAGCAGGGAAGCCCAGACTTCCCTCTCCCCAGCCACTTCGTCTAGCTCTTCCCGGGGGATCCCGAGGCGTTTCCAGGCCAGCCGAGAAACATAGTCTTCCCAACGTGTCCTGGGTCTTCCCCGTGGCCTCCTACCGGTTGGACGTGCCCTAAACACCTCCCTAGGGAGGCGTTCGAGTGGCATCCTGACCAGATGCCCGAACCACCTCATCTGGCTCCTCTCGATGTGGAGGAGCAGCGGCTTTACTTTGAGTTCCTCCCGGATGAAAGAGCTTCTCACCCTATCTCTAAGGGAGAGCCCCGCCACACGGCGGAGGAAACTCATTTTGGCCGCTTGTACCCGTGATCTTATCCTTTCGGTCATGACCCAAAGCTCATGACCATAGGTGAGGATGGGAACGTAGATCGACCGGTAAATTGAGAGCTTTGCCTTCCGGCTCAGCTCCTTCTTCACCACAACGGATCGGTACAACGTCCGCATTACTGAAGACGCCGCACCGATCCACCTGTCGATCTCACGATCCACTCTTCCCCCACTCGTGAACAAGACTCCTAGGTACTTGAACTCCTCCACTTGGGGCAGGGTCTCCTTCCCAAACCCGGAGATGGCACTCCACCCTTTTCCGGGCGAGAACCATGGACTCGGACTTGGAGGTGCTGATTCTCATTCCGGTCGCTTCACACTCGGCTGCGAACCGATCCAGTGAGAGCTGAAGATCCCGGCCAGATGAAGCCATCAGGACTACGTCATCTGCAAAAAGCAGAGACCTAATCCCGTGGTCACCAAACCGGATCCCCTCAACGCCTTGACTGCGCCTAGAAATTCTGTCCATAAAAGTTATGAACAGAATCGGTGACAAAGGGCAGCCTTGGCGGAGTCCAACCCTCACTGGAAATGTGTTCGACTTACTGCCGGCAATGCGGACCAAGCTCTGACACTGATCATACAGGGAGCGGACTGCCACAAAAAGACAGTCCGATACCCCATACTCTCTGAGCACTCCCCACAGGACTTCCCGAGGAACACGGTCGAATGCCTTCTCCAAGTCCACAAAGCACATGTAGACTGGTTGGGCAAACTCCCATGCACCCTCAAGAACCCTGCCGAGAGTATAGAGCTGGTCCACAGTTCCACGACCAGGACGAAAACCACACTGTTCCTCCTGAATCCGAGGTTCGACTATCCGGCGAAGCCTCCTCTCCAGTACACCTGAATAAACCTTACCGGGAAGGCTGAGGCTGAAAGTGAATTGTAGGAGTTTAATTAGGCACATGATTAAAGGGAACCTATAATGAATTTAATCTTTTCTGACTTAAAAATGTTCCAATGTTGGATACTGGTGGTAATTCATGTCAAAGGGTCAAATCATGAGGTTCATGCATTTTGCCGTGAGCTTGCACGCAGTTTTGGATGCCTCTATTCGCAGGATTGTGCAGTCCGGCCACGTTGTGACTGGACATACTGATCAGCTTCAGGCTGCGAGGAAACACAAATTGCACTTTTCTAAAGAACGACAAAAAGCTCCCCCACAGAAAGAAAGGTTGCCATAGATCCAACTTTTCAAGACAAGTGCACAAAAGCTGCTTTTAGGTATGACTTTGCTGTATGTCCTTCGCCTCGTTCTGCAGCAAATGCCATACAGAAGCTGCACTATAATAAAGTCACGTCCTGCAGTTAGCAACCAGCTGACTCCGGCAGATGGCCGGGCCACAAACCAGATTATTGCCATCCGTCTTTAACGCTGTGACCTCATTGTTTCTCTGTCAACCCGACACGCCAAGCCAAACAACGGTAAAGGTTTATTAGCTCACAATGCGGAAGCGCAACCTGGCAAGGGGACAAGGAGAGCAGCAGAGCATGTGCAGCAGGATGTAGGGCGGAAAGGAAAAAAAAAACATTGCAGGAAGGGGGAAGGTTGAGAGGGAAAGCAGTTAGACCCAGGAGAGGGAGAAGCGGGATATTAAAGATGTGAAAGAAATGAGGCCGCGGAAAGAGAGAGTGCATGTAAATAGTTTAAATAGAACAGTACAAGTGCCGAGGTTGTTTGTCCATTCACATGTAAACTGGAAGCAAATCACCCTCTTTTCCATGCATTTCACGCAAGTTAAGTACCGTAGTTTTCGGACTACAAGGCGCACTTAAAATCTTTCCGTTTTCTCAAAAGTCGACAGCGCGCCTTATAACCCGATGCGCCAAATATACGGAATCATTTTGGTTGTGCATACCGACCTCAAAGCTGTTTTATCTGGTAGATGGTGAAATGATAAGTGTGACCAGTAGGTGGCAGTCACACATAACAGATACGTGTAGGCTTAAAAGCCTACTGAAATGCCCATCCATCCATTTCCTACCGCTTATTCCCTTTCGGGGTCGCGGGGGGCGCTGGCGCCTATCTCAGCTACAATCGGGCGAAAGGCGGGGTACACCCTGGACAAGTCGCCACCTCATCGCAGGGCCAACACAGATAGACAGACAACATTCACACACTAGGGCCAATTTAATGTTGCCAATCAACCTATCCCCAGGTGCATGTCTTTGGAGGTGGGAGGAAGCCGGAGTACCCGGAGGGAACCCACGCATTCACGGGGAGAACATGCAAACTCCACACAGAAAGATCCTGAGCCTGGATTTGAACCCAGGACTGCAGGAACTTCGTATTGTGAGGCAGACGCACTAACCCCTCTGCCACCGTGAAGCCCGCCTACTGAAATGAGATTTTCTTATTTAAACGGGGATAGCAGGTCCATTCTATGTGTCATACTTGATCATTTCGCGATATTGCCATATTTTTGCTGAAAGGATTTAGTAGAGAACATCCACGATAAAAATAGCCTTGCCTTTACCGGAAGTCGCAGACGATGACGTCACAAGGGTGAGGGCTCCTCACATCCGCACATTGTTTACAACCATGGCCTCCAGCAGCAAGAGCTATTCGGACCGAGAAAACTACAATTTCCCCATTAATTTGAGCGAGGATGAAAGATTAGTGGATGATGATATTGAGAGCCAAGGACTAGAAAAAAAAATAATAATAAAATAAAAAGCAACGACTCCGGGCGGCGGCAGTGTGAGCGTTTCAGAAGTAATTAGACACATTTACTAGGATAATTATGGAAGATCCCTTATCTGCTTATTGTTTTAATAGTGTTTTAGTGAGATTGTAAAGACATACCTCGAGGTCGGATGGCCGGGGTGAACACGCAGTGTCTCAGAGAGAAGTCGAGGAGCCAAACTCACATCTGCCTTTTAAACAGCTACTGCAGGAGGACGAAAAATTCAATGATGTCTCCGGTAAGACATATATCACAATTTTCCCATCCAAAAACATGCTGGTTGACGTAGAGAAACATGTTCGCTTGACCGCTCTGTGTTAAAAACAAAGAAACACCGGCTGTGTCTCGGTGCTAAAGACAGCTACAATCCACCGCTTTCCACCAACAGCATTCTTCTTTATAGTCTCCATTATCAATTGAACAAATTGCAAAAGATTCAGCAACACAGATGTCCAAATTACTGTGTAATTATGCGATGAAAAGAGATGACTTTTAGCGGTAACTGGTGCTGAGCTAATATTTCCTGACAGTCCGTGACGTCACGCGCACGCGTCATCATTCCACGACGTTTTCAACAAGAAACTCCGTGGAAATTTAAAATTGCAATTTAGTAAACTAAAAAGGCCGTATTGGCATGTTAATGTTAATATTTCATCATTGATATATAAACTATCAGACTGCGTGGTCGGTACTAGTGGGTTTCAGTAGGCCTTTAAATATGATGGCAGTCACACATAAGAGATACGTGTAGACTCCAATATGACTCAAGTAAACAATACCGATATTGTATATGTTCCATTGAAAATATAGAACGTTACACACGGTGCTCTAAATTGTATCAAAATGTCTTAGTACCACTTTGGTAAGCTAGGAAGCCACACTACTTGATGGATTGTGCTGTGCTTCAACATACGAGTAATATTATGGTGTGTGTATAAGGTAAGACATATTATCTGGCGTTTTGTTTCACAATATTATGAAAAAGCCGTTTTTCTTACCTTCTGGTACCTGTTGATGGGTATTTGGGATCTGCATAAGTCTTGAAAAGTAAAAATAGTCCGTACCAAAATCATAGTTCGTACTAAAATCATAGTCGATAAGCTTCTTATTTTTCTCTATCTTCTTGTTATGGGACATTCATCCTCCACTGTTGCCATTTATAATATAAAGTAGTGTAAAGTTCTGACTTATATCTTTTCTTTTCTTTTCTTAGTTTATTTGGAACATGACCTACATACAACATTATACATCAGTTAAATTCATCATTTCCCAATACACAATACATCATGTCCGAAAAGGAGTAGGAAGAAGCAAAGCTTATTTAATCCTACCCCTTTTCCACTTCAGAGCGCCCACAATATATACAATTATTCACTGACCTTCTTTACAGCAAAATATCAAAATAGTGATCAACACAGCCGTTTTCTAACATGTACTTAATTATTTCAGTCATTATTAACATACTAAGATGAAGAATATCTTATTTTCAAGAAGTTTGAAAGTGTTTCTCATAATACTTCTTCTTTGTACTTTGTAAGCACTATTAATTTAAACATCCTGTTAAACTGGATCCTATCAGTACAATGTTTAACTTCTTTACTTAATCCATTCCATAATTTAATTCCACATACTGATATGCTAAAAGTTTTAAGTGTTGTACGTGCATACACATGTTTTAAGTTAGATTTTCCTCTAAGGTTATATTTCTCCTGTTTAGTTGAGAAGAATTGTTGTACATTATAATTTACTTTGTACATCAATTTAGCTGTTTGGAATTGTATCAAGTCATCGAGCTTTGATATTTTCGACTCAATAAATAAAGGGTTTGTATGTTCTCTATATCCAACATTTTGTATTATTCTAATCAATCTTTTTTGTAACACAGTTAACGAATGTAGCGCACATTTGTAGTTGTTTCCCCATATTTCTGCACAATAACTCAGATATGGTAACACTAGTGAGCAGTAGAGAATATAAAGTGAGTTTTGGCCCAGGACGTCCATCCATCCATTTTCTACCGCTTATTCCCTTTCGGGGTCGCGGGGGGCGCTGGCGCCTATCTCAGCTACAATCGGGCGGAAGGCGGGGTACACCCTGGACAAGTCGCCACCTCATCGCAGGGCCAACACAGATAGACAGACAACATTCACACCAGGACGTATTTTGCTTTATTCATTATTGAAATATTTTTTGCCACCTTATGTTGTATGTTTTGTATATGAGATTTCCAGTTCATTTTAGCATCTATTAATACTCCCAAAAATCTGGTTTCTTTTACCCTTTCGATATCTATTCCATCAATTTGTATTCGTGTCTGATGCTCTTTTCTACTGTTACCAAATAGCATTATTTTAGTTTTACTGAGACTCAAGGATAGCCTGTTTTTATCAAACCATTTTTTTAATTTATTCATTTCTTCCGTTATTATTTGTATTATCTTCTGTGTGTTCTCTCCTGAACAGAAAGCAGTTGTGTCGTCTGCAAATAAAACTAACTTCAAGTCTTTTGTAACTTTGCAAATATCGTTTATATAAAGATTGAACAATCTTGGTCCCAGTATTGATCCCTGGGGTACAATTCTGTACAATATATCCGTCAGTAAACTCGCCATGAAAGCGCTAAAACATACCGGTGTAGTGAGTTTACATTATTCACCCAAGGAACTTTAGTTATTAGAGAGTTCCGGTCGGACGTTTTTTCACGGGACACGTTTTCGGCCTTGTTATTGCAGCCGTGAGCCACGGATGAGGAGATGCTGCTCCGTTATTGATTTAAGTAAAGTCTAAATGTCATTTAAACAGTTAGCTCCATCTTTTGACACGGCATCCACTTCCGTCCTTGCACGCTACACCGTTACAACAAAGATGACACTGTAAAACATCATCTATGCAACGTTTTGACCAAACAACCACCATTACATGTTACGTAGACCAATGGTTCTCAAATGGGGGTACGTGTACCCCTGGGGGTACTTGAAAGTACGCCAAGGGGTACGTGAGATTTTTAAAAAAATATTCTAAAAATAGCAACAATTCAAAAATCCTTTTTAAATATATTTATTGAATAATACTTCAACAAAATATGAATGTAAGTTCATGAACTGTGAAAAGAAATGCGACAATGCAATATTCAGTGTTGACAGCTAAATATCGATGTTAAAGATATTTATGGATGTTAATGATTTCTTTTTTTGTGAAGAAATCTTTAAAATTAAGTTCATGAATCCAGATGGATCTCTATTACAATCCCCAAAGAGAGCACTTTAAGTTGATGATAACTTCTCTGTGTAGAAATCTCTATTTATAATTGAATCACTTGTTTATATTTCAACAAGTTCCTAGTTATTTGTATATCTTTTTTTCCAAATAGTTCAAGAAAGACCACTACAAATGAGCAAAATTTTGCACGTTTATACAATTTAATAAATCAGAAACTGATGACATAGTGCTGTATTTTACTTCTTGATCTCTTTTTTTCAACCACAAATGCTTTGCTCTGATTAGGGGGTACTTGATTTAAAAACATGTTCACTGAAAAATGGTTTAGAACCACTGATGTAGACCACAAGGAAGTGTTTTAATTCAGAAAAAAATAATAACAATATGACTACTTTAAGCACACATTATTATATATAAACAGATAAAAAAATAGACCATTCATCGGCAGTGCGCCTTATAATCCGGTGCGTCCTATGGTCCGGAAAATACAGTAGGTTTGACAAAAAAAATCAACAAACAAACAAAATCAACCAATTTGGATCAGAACAAAACTCTCATGCTATGAATCTTAGACTGGAGGTGCTTAGAGTGAAACAAATGGTTTTCTCGGATGTTAAACCTCACTTTGGACGGCTTAACAAATAAAAATGTCTTGATCCCACGCGTGGTGACTGATGTCTCGCACCAACCACACAGCCTTCAAGCGGGCACATAAAACATGTTCAATTCATGATCATGCGTTTATCATTCCAGACCTAACCGTAGTAGCAGAGGTCTCATAGGGTTGAACATTCTGATCCGGGCAACCCAGCCTACACTTACCGAGCATACAAGGGAATCCGATTTCTTATTTAATGATGTGCTATCCGGGAGCTCTGGTTCTGATTCCCCTTCTCTCTATACTGTTTATTTTGCTTTTGGAGCAGTTATCCCCAGCTCTTTCAGACATATCTACAATCAGAGGTGGGTAGTAACGCGCTACATTTACTCCGTTACGGTAACTTTTGGGATAAATTGTACTTCTAAGAGTAGTTTTTATGCAACATACTGTTACTTTTACTTGAGTATATTTATAGACAACAAACGCTACTTTTACTCCGCTCCATTTATCTACAATCAGCTCGTTAGTCGCTACTTTTTTTTTTATCGATCTGTTAATGCACGCTTTGTTTGTTTTGATTTTGTCAGACACGCATTCAAAGTAGGAACTACGCATGCCTGCGTTTCACCAATCAAATGCAGTCACTGGTGACGTTGGACCAATCAAACAAAACCAGGCGGTCACGTGACCGTCACACGTCGAAGCCGACCTAAAAAAGTTAAAAAACTTATTGGGGTGTTAGCATTTAGTGGTCAATTGTGCGGAATATGTACTGTACTGTGCAATCTACTAATAAACGTTTCAATCAATCAATCAAAAGTGTAAAGGAAGAAATACACATTTTATTTCAACCGTACTTCCCGTCAAAAGCCTAAAGACTGGTCGCACAGTTCCTGTCTTCACAATAAAAGCGCCGCTCCATCGCGCCTGCGCTAAGAAAATAAGAGTCTGTGAAAGCCAGCGCAAACAAACTTGCAAGCTACGGAGTTTGCCGCCAATGTATTTCTTGTAAAGTGTATAAAAACGAATATGAAAGCTGGACGAATAAGATGCCAAAAACCAACGACTTTCATGTGGTATTGGACAGAAAAGAGGAACTTTTTTTTCTCCTCCATTTGAAAATGTGGACGTTATCAGCACTATACTGTCTGATTCCAATCAATGCAAGTCATCAGAATCAGGTAATACACCAACTTATATTCTTGTCTTCATGAAAGATAGGAATCTATATGTTAAACATGCATGTATATTCATTAAAACACCTTTAACATGTCAACAAAAAACGGCAAAATAAATAACTATAAATTATATACTGTGTGTATATATATATATATATATATATATATCCATCCATCCATTTCCTACCGCTTATTCCCTTTTGGGGTCGCGGGGGGCGCTGGCGCCTATCTCAGCTACAATCGGGCGGAAGGCAGGGTACACCCTGGACAAGTCGCCACCTCATTCCAGGGCCAACACAAATAGACAGACAACATTCACACTCACATTCACACACTAGGGCCAATTTAGTGTTGCCAATCAACCTATCCCCAGGTGCATGTCTTTGGAAGTGGGAGGAAGCCGGAGTACCCGGAGGGAACCCACGCATTCACGGGGAGAACATGCAAACTCCACACAGAAAGATCCCGAGCCTGGATTGGAACCCAGGACTGCAGGAACTTTGTATTGTGAGGCAGACGCATTAACCCCTCTCCCACCGTGATATATATATATATATATATATATATATATATATATATATATATATATATATATATATATATATATATATATATATATATATATATGTGTGTATATATATGTATATATATAATATTGTTTTAGTTGCTTAAGAGATATTCCTGGCTATGAATTTGCTCATTGCTATTTTTATGTTTTTGTGCATTATTTGTTGCCGTAATTATTAAACAAACAGGTTACTCATCAGTTACTCAGCACTTGAGTAGTTTTTTCACAACATACTTTTTACTTTTACTCAAGTAAATATTTGGGTGACTACTCCTTACTTTTACTTGAGTAATAAATCTCTAAAGTAACAGTACTCTTACTTGAGTACAATTTCTGGCTACTCTACCCACCTCTGTCTACAATAGACCGTAAGTGGAAGCTTTTAGACCTGGAAAAAAGTCAATTCAACCACAAGGAGTGTACAGCCCATGATGGAAGACTTTATGGAAGATTTTTTTAGGGTGAGGTTGTGCAGTAGCACTTTTTCTTTTCTCAAATTGTTCATATTTTTATCCACACAGTATCGTTAGGGGGCTTAGTGTGCATTGATACGACAGAGACTTGATAATTAAACATTGTAATTGCTCAAAGTAAATGATTACAACAAGTGTGCTCCCAAATCACTTATTACTCAATACACCACCTACTGTTTATACTGAGCATCACTCGAAAAAGTATGTGCTGCCATAATAGTGAAGTGAAGTGAATTATATTTATGTAGCGCTTTTCTCTAGTGACTCAAAGCGCTTTACATAGTGAAACCCAATATCTAAGTTGCATTTAAACCAGTGTGGGTGGCACTGGGAGCAGGTGGGTAAAGTGCCTTGCCCAAGGACACAACGGCAGTGACTAGGAACCGAGCTATGCCGCCCTGTAGTCCTCATACACAGTGTGGAGCCACTCCACTAAGCAGATACTCATCACCTCCATTACAGGATCCTAAGTATCATTATCATGTATCTTTATCATTGGAGGACGAGGCTAAACATGTTAGAGGAGCTATGCATGTAGCTAGTAGCTAAGCTAGTCGCTACGCTAGCTTGAAACAAGTGTGAGATAAAGTTGAAGATGCAAAGTCATGAAATATAAACAATTAGTACATTCATAAGAGATATCAACAATGAAATATAAACAATTAGTCCACTCATAAGAGATATCAAGTCTTGCTGTGTCAGCAAGGACGATCCTTCATTTGTGGTATCGACACCAAGAGTAGTATCGCTCTATAGTTGATATTAGTATAATAGATACAGTGGGGCAAAAAACTATTTAGTCAGCCGCCGATTGTGCAAGTTCTCCCACTTAAAATGATGACAGAGGTCTGTAATTTTCATCATAGGTACACTTCAACTGTGAGAGACAGAATGTGGGGAAGAAAAATACTGAGTTGCATCCCAAGAACACCACACCTACTGTGAAGCATGAGGGTGGAAACATCATGCTTTGGGCCTGTGTTTCTGCTAAGGGGACAAGACGATTGATCCGTGTTAAGGAAAGAATGAATGGGGCCATGTATCGTGAGATTTTGAGCCAAAACCTCCTTCCATCAGTGAGAGCTTTGAATGGTTGACCAAATACTTATTTTCCAGCATAATTAACAAATAAATTCTTTAAAATTCCTAAAATGTGAATTCCTAGATTTTTTTTCACATTCTGTCTCTCACAGTTGAAGTGTACCTATGATGAAAATTACAGACCTCTGTCATCATTTTAAGTGGGAGAACTTGCACAATCGGTGGCTGACTAAATCCTTTTTTTGCCCCACTGTAACAGGCCAAACAATTGTAGTTTGCATCAACAACTAATTGTACTTTCAGAGATTACCACTTCTTGCATATAGTTGAATTTTAGACATTCTCATTGGTAAATACCAGACCTTTTATTGGACAGAATAGCCATTTGCGTAATTCTTTTAACAAAGAAATAAGAGCAAAAACTTGTTCACGAGTGAGGGAAGAGTGGATCGTGAGATCGACAGGCGGATCGGTGCGGCGTCTTCAGTAATGCGGACGTTGTATCGATCCGTTGTGGTGAAGAAGGAGCTGAGCCGGAAGGCAAAGCTCTCAATTTACCGGTCGATCTACGTTCCCATCCTCACCTATGGTCATGAGCTTTGGGTCATGACCGAAAGGATAAGATCACGGGTACAAGCGGCCGGAATGAGTTTCCTCCGCCGTGTGGCGGGGCTCTCCCTTAGAGATAGGGTGAGAAGCTCTGCCATCCGGGAGGAACTCAAAGTAAAGCCGCTGCTCCTTCACATCGAGAGGAGCCAGATGAGGTGGTTCGGGCATCTGGTCAGGATGCCACCCGAACGCCTCCCTAGGGAGGTGTTTAGGGCACGTCCAACCGGTAGGAGGCCACGGGGAAGACCCAGGACACGTTGGGAAGACTATGTCTCCCGGCTGGCCTGGGAACGCCTCGGGATCCCCCGGGAAGAGCTAGACGAAGTGGCTGGAGAGAGGGAAGTCTGGGCTTCCCTGCTTAGGCTGCTGCCCCCGCGACCCGACCTCGGATAAGCGGAAGAAGATGGATGGATGGATGGATAAGAGCAAAAACAAACTCGCTCTCCTTGACATGAATCACTCCCACTTGAATTATTGGTGTGACTTTCACTGTTTGGGAAAAACGGCGCTACATAATAATGGTTTTATCATCACTGTTAGTTTTTTTTCGCAGGGAGTAATCAGTCCAAGGTCACGAGTCCACTTAAGGACGTAAGTCTTGGCCAGCACACACGTGCACGCTCAAAATTACTACCATGGAGGAATAATGAACATTCAATGAAGTGACAGTTATCAATAATAATAATTTTACAAGTCCCCGTTTGTGGACAAGGAGATACATAACCATTGACACATGGGAAGTGCTCAGAGAGTACGGGGTATCGAACTGTCTGATTGTGGCGGTCCGCTCCCTGTATGATCAGTGCCAGAGCTTGGTCCGCATTGCCGGCAGTAAGTCGGACACATTTCCAGTGAGGGTTGGACTCCGCCAAGGCTGTCCTTTGTCACCGATTCTGTTCATAACTTTTATGGACAGAATTTCTAGGCGCAGTCAAGGCGTTGAGGGGATCCGGTTTGGTGACCGCAGGATTAGGTCTCTGCTTTTTGCAGATGATGTGGTCCTGATGGCTTCATCTGACCGGGATCTTCAGCTCTCACTGGATCGGTTCGCAGCCGAGTTTGAAGCGACCATTGTTCTCGCCCGGAAAAGGGTGGAGTGCCATCTCCGGGTCGGAGAGGAGACCCTGCCCCAAGTGGAGGAGTTCAAGTACCTCGGAGTCTTGTTTACGAGTGGGGGAAGAGTGGATCGTGAGATCGACAGGCGGATAGGTTCGGCATCTTCAGTAATGCGGACGTTGTATCGATCCGTTGTGGTGTAGAAGGAGCTGAGCCGGAATGCAAAGCTCTCAATTTACCGGTCGATCTACGTTCCCATCCTCACCTATGGTCATGAGCTTTGGGTCATGACCGAAAGGATAAGATCACGGGTAAAAGCGGCCGAAATGAGTTTCCTCCGCCTTAGAGATAGGGTGAGAAGCTCTGCCATCCGGGAGGAACTCAAATTAAAGCCGCTGCTCCTCCACATCGAGAGAAGCCAGATGACGTGGTTCGGGCATCTGGTGAGGATGCCACCCGAGCGCCTCCCGAGGGAGGTGTTTGGGCACGTCCAACCGGTAGGAAGCCACGGGGAAGACCCAGGACACGTTGGGAAGACTATGTCTCCCGGCTGGCCTGGGAACGCCTCGGGATTCCCCGGGAAGAGCTAGACGAAGTGGCTGGGGAGAGGGAAGTCTGGGCTTCTCTACTTAGGCTACTGCCCCCGCAACCCAACCTCGGATAAGCGGAAGAAGCTGGATGGATAAGGCAAATACTGTAACACTGGGTCGTGAGTTCAAACCCTCAGCAAGTCAAACCAAAGACTATAAAAATGGGACCATTACCTCCCTGCTTGGCATCAAGGGTTGGAATCGGGGGTTAAATCACCAAAATGATTCCCAAACTCACTGCTCCCCTCAGCTCCCAGGGGTGGAAGAAGGGGATGGGTCAAATGCAGAGGGTAATTTAAGTGGTACTTTAACTAAAATAGTTGAACAAATATACATTACTGAATGAATCTGAAGTAAACAAGGTACAGCAACAGCTTTGTTACCGTCCATAAATCCCATTCTGAAAAACAAAGGACTTAATAGGGAACATTATCACCAGACCTATGTAAGCGTCAATATATACCTTGATGGTGCAGAAAAAAGACCATATGTTTTTTTAGCCGATTTCCGAACTCTAAAAGGGTGAATTTGGCGATCGAAACGCCTTTCAATTGTTCGCTGTCGGAGCGATGACCTTTCACCCGTGACGTCACAATTGGAAGTAATCCACCATTTTCTCAAACACATTACACACACAGGTCAAATTAGCTCTGTTATTTTCCGTTTTTTCGACTGTTTCCTGTACCTTGGAGACATCATGCCTCGTCGGTGTGTTGTCGGAGGGTGTAACAACACCAACAGAGACGGATTCAAGTTGATTTGCGTGGTGTGTGCATCGATTAGCACGGCATGCTAATCGATGCTAACATGCTATTTAGCCCAGCTGTATGTACATATTGCATTGTTATGCCTCATTTGTAGCTATATTTGCATCCAGCCTTTCCCTCCACCCACATTTAATGCCAAACAAACACATACCAATCGACGGATTTAAGTTGCACCAGTGTCAAAATATGCGAAAGTCCCTCGTTTGGTCTGCACATTTTACCGGCGATGCTACGACAGACATGGCATAGAGATGTGTGGATATCCTGCGACACTCAAAGCAGGTGCATTTCCAACGATAAAGTCAACGAAATCACAAAGGTGAGTTTTGTAGAGGGCTTCACGGTGGCAGAGGGGTTAGTGCGTCTGCCTCACAATACGAAGTTCCTGCAGTCCTGGGTTCAAATCCAGGCTCGGGATCTTTCTGTGTGGAGTTTGCATGTTCTCCCCGTGAATGCGTGGGTTCCCTCCGGGTACTCCGGCTTCCTCCCACTTCCAAAGACATGCACCTGGGGATAGGTTGATTGGCAACACTAAATGGTCCCTAGTGTGTGAATGTGAGTGTGAATGTTGTCTGTCTATCTGTGTTGGCCCTGCGATGAGGTGGCGACTTGTCCAGGGTGTACCCCGCCTTCCGCCCGATTGTAGCTGAGATAGGCGCCAACGCCCCCCGCGACCCCAAAAAAGGGAATAAGCGGTAGAAAATGGATGGATGGATGGATGGAGTTTTGTTGATGTTATTGACTTATGTGCTAATCAGACAAATTTGGTCGCGGCATGATTGCCAGTTAATCGATGCTAACATGCTATTTAGGCTTGCTGTATGTACATTTGTAGCTATATTTGCATCCAGCCTTTCCCTCCACCCACATTTAATGCCAAACAAACACTTACCAATCGACGGATTTACGTTGCTCCAGTGGTCTGGTCAAAAGGTTGGAAGGCGATCGCCGAATAGCTTTAGTTTCTTCTTCAATTTCGTTTTCGCTATCTGCCTCCACACTCCAACCATCCGTTTCAATACATGCGTAATCTGTTGAATCGCTTAAGCCGCTGAAATCCGAGTCTGAATCCGAGCTAATGTCGCTATATCTTGCTGTGCTATCCGCCATGTTTCTTTGTATTGGCGTCACAGGAAAATGGACGGTGGATTTACAGATAGAGAAAATCAGGCACTTTAAAGCCTTTTTTTGGGATATTCTATGATGGGTAACATTTTGAAAAAAACTTCGAAAAATAAAATAAGCCACTGGGAACTGATTTTTATTGGTTTTAACCCTTCTGAAATTGTGATAATGTTCCCCTTTAAAGGTGATATAAATCACATGTTTGGACCCCAGGGTTCTATTTTTGCTAGCAAGGTTCAAATGTCATTGCAAGGATCGGTGGTCCAAGTTCCTCCATACAACAGGAGCACTCAAACGTTTTTAAGAACATGCTGCAAACATGGTTGTTGTCACATTCAAAACGCATTGTGATGCGCGGAGATATCACCTCAGGATGCAGTGGGACCAGACAGGCAGGGTTGCAGGTAAGAATCTGATTTATCATACAAAAAATAAAATAACACTTATACAAACAGCAAAGTAAAGGCGTGCCGGAGCGCACGAAAAGCTAAAGCTAATAGCTAGCATTAGAGTCCAAATAAGTGTCCACAGAAGCGCGTGTCAAGCGCACAGAAGCTAAGGTGTAACTTAGCACAGAACAGACAAGGGAGAGAAAACCAAACGTGACAGTTGCGCGTAGAAAACCATGAGCCAAGACCGAACTGAGGTCGAAAACAGTCTTAAATACTAAAGTAAACAATTGCCGTTTATATAGCCCTAAATCCGAAATACATAGCAGGTGAAACAAATGAGAAACCATGGCAACGAGATAAAACAGGAAGTGCAAAACTCGGAACAGGAAGAGTCTAAAATTAATAATCAAAACACAAACAAGGACTCAAATATAGACAAAAGATTGGATCCGGGAATCCGATCACAACAGTTGTCTCCCTAGCTTTTGAACTGAACTCGGGGGCCGGTATGGTGTTCCGGGCCAGATTGGGCCTACAGGCCGCCAGTTGAATAGCCGTGCTCTACCGTGACTAATCCAGTTTTTCAAAGTGTTCTTATCCTCGTGTTGACCATGTGATGTAATGATAATCCTCACACAGATCTGCAGATGTTTATTTCAATTGGGTTGGAGAAAAAAAATGAATTCATATGCTCATCCTGGCAACCTATAGAGCAGAACAGACCACTTTGGTCACAGCACATTAAGCATTTTATGTTAAGGTAACGTGTGGAGTTCCCCAGGGTTCGGTCCTTGGCCCTGCACTCTTCAGCATCTACATGCTGCCGCTAGGTGACATCATACGCAAATACGGTGTTAGCTTTCACTGTTATGCTGATGACACCCAACTCTACATGCCACTAAAACTGACCAACACGCCGGATTGTAGTCAGCTGGAGGCGTGTCTTAATGAAATTAAACAATGGATGTCCGCTAATTTTTTGCAACTCAATGCCAAAAAAACGGAAATGCTGATTATCGGTCCTGCTAGACACCGACCTCTATTTAATAATACAACTCTAACATTCGACAACCAAACAATTAAACAAGGCGACACGGTAAAGAATCTGGGTATTATCTTCGACCCAACTCTCTCCTTTGAGGCACACATTAAAAGCGTTACTAAAACGGCCTTCTTTCATCTCCGTAATATCGCTAAAATTCGCTCCATTCTGTCCACTAAAGACGCTGAGATCATTATCCATGCGTTTGTTACGTCTCGCCTCGACTACTGTAACGTATTATTTTCGGGTCTCCCCATGTCTAGCATTAAAAGATTACAGTTGGTACAAAATGCGGCTGCTAGACTTTTGACAAGAACAATAAAGTTTGATCACATTACGCCTGTACTGGCTCACCTGCACTGGCTTCCTGTGCACTTAAGATGTGACTTTAAGGTTTTACTACTTACGTATAAAATACTACACGGTCTAGCTCCATCCTATCTTGCCGATTGTATTGTACCATATGTCCCGGCAAGAAATCTGCGTTCAAAGGACTCCGGCTTATTAGTGATTCCCAAAGCCCAAAAAAAGTCTGTGGGCTATAGAGCGTTTTCATTTCGGGCTCCAGTACTCTGGAATGCCCTCCCGGTAACAGTTCGAGATGCTACCTCAGTAGAAGCATTTAAGTCTCACCTTAAAACTCATTTGTATACTCTAGCCTTTAAATAGATTCCCTTTTTAGACCAGTTGATCTGCCGTTTCTTTTCTTTTTCCTCCTATGTCCCACTCTCCCTTGTGGAGCGGGTCCAGTCCGATCCGGTGGCCATGTACTGCTCGCCTGTGTATCGGCTGGGGACATCTCTGCGCTGCTGATCCGCCTCCGCTTGGGATGGTTTCCTGCTGGCTCCGCTGTGAACGGGACTCTCGCTGCTGTGTCGGATCCGCTTTGGACTGGACTCTCGCGACTGTGTGGATCCATTGTGGATTGAACTTTCACAGTATCATGTTAGACCCGCTCCACATCCATTGCTTTCCTCCTCTCCAAGGTTCTCATAGTCATCATTGTCACCGATGTCCCACTGGGTGTGAGTTTTCCTTGCCCTTATGTGGGCCTACCGAGGATGTCGTAGTGGTTTGTGCAGCCCTTTGAGACACTAGTGATTTAGGGCTATATAAGTAAACATTGATTGATTGATTGAAGGCACCATTGTTGTCCAAGCTACTCTTGTACTGTTGTCTAGTTGATAATCTTAGTTGTTTTTAAACGATCATAAGTCAATGTTTAGTCTACACATTGCTGATTTTGGTTGTTGTCCTAAAATGACAGTTTTTGGTCAAAAGTGACTGTGCATCAGAAGAATGGAGGCGAATGTGGCACAACTCTGTTTGTTTTTCCTCAAAAGTCGAGAAACTAGGTCAGAGTTGCATGACCAAATTCATGTTTGCTCGCTCTACAGTCATTTGTCTACACCTCATTAGCCTTAAATCTGCATCGTTAAGTTTCGTGTCAGACTCCAACAAAGACTTCCACGCCGCAAATGAAAGACGTGCAGAGGAGTCTATGGAGACCGACATGGTGATTTTATTGTAGTCTGTTTGTGGGGGTGGGCGTGCGGGGTGTAGTTGTCGGGCGGGCTGGTGGAAAGAGGCTGCTCTCCTGTGACTCCGTTTCTGCGAGAAGTCAGTAATGAGCGAGCAGTATCGCATAAAGCCCGGATTGAAAGCAGAAGACGGAAACAAAGTAAGAGGAGAAAGATTGATGATAAAGCTCCTCATCCCATTTTCTGGTACAAGGACGGATGCAGAGGATGTTTGTGCCCGCAGCCCGACGAGGCGTATGCAGATACGCTCCTTCTACATCAGCAAAGTTGCCGAATGGGCCTGGAATTTACATGCTAATCTTATTTTTAAAGTTTTAGAGGACACTGAAATTTGATATGTCTGTGTTAACTTGTGATTACTAAATCATTTTACCGCAGAAAAAAATATATCTAAGTAGAAAAAAAACAGTTTGACTGTAAGTTTTTAACTTCTCTGTCATTGCCATGGTGAGCCTGTATTGCATGAGCAGTATACAGTGGGGCAAGAAAGTATTTAGTCAGCCAGCGATTGTGCAAGTTCTCCCACTTAAAATGATGACAGAGGTCTGTAATTTTCATCATAGGTACACTTCAACTGTGAGAGACAGAATGTGAAAAAATAATCCAGGAATCCACATTGTAGGAATTTTAAAGAATTTATTTGCAAATTATGGTGGGAAATAAGTATTTGGTCAACCATTCAAAGCTCTCACTGATGGAAGGAGGTTTGGGCTCAAAATCTCACGATACATGGCCCCATTCATTCTTTCCTTAACACGGATCAATCGTCCTGTCCCCTTAGCAGAAAAACAGCCCCAAAGCAGGATGTTTCCACCCCCGTGCTTCACAGTAGGTATGGTGTTCTTAGGATGCAACTCAGTATTCTTCTTCCTTACAAACATGACAAGTTTATACCAAAAAGTTCTATTTTGGTTTCATCTGACCACATGACATTCTCCCAACCCTCTGCTGTATCATCCATGTATCCATTTTGGTATAAACTCAACTCGTCGTGTTTGGAGGAAGAAGAATACTGAGTTGCACCCCAAGAACACCACACCTACTGTGAAGCATGGGGGTGGAAACATCATGCTTTGGGGCTGTTTTTCTGCTAAGGGGACAGGACGATTGAATGAATGGGGCCATGCATCGTGAGATTTTGAGTTTAAACTTCCTTCCATCAGTGAGAGCTTTGAATGGTTGACCAAATACTTATTTTCCACCATAATTTGCAAATAAAATCTTTAAAATTCCTACAATGTGAATTCCTGGATTTTTTTTCCACATTCTGTCTCTCACAGTTGAAGTGTACCTATGATGAAAATTACAGACCTCTGTCATCATTTTAAGTGGGAGAACTTGCACAATCGGTGGCTGACTAAATACTTTTGCCCCACTGTGTATATATATATATATATATATATATATATATATATATATATATATACATACAGAATTTATCCGAATGTGCATGAACTATTTCTGTTCAAAATTGTTAAACATGTCACATCTTAAATGTATTAAATAAGTATTTGGTCAACCATTCAAAGCTCTCACTGATGGAAGGAGGTTTTGGCTCAAAATCTCACGATACATGGCCCCATTCATTCTTTCCTTAACACGGATCAATCGTCCTGTCCCCTTAGCAGAAAAACAGCCCCAAAGCATGATGTTTCCACCCCCATGCTTCACAGTAGGTGTGGTGTTCTTGGGATGCAACTCTGTATTTTTCTTCCTCACATTCTGTCCCTCACAGTTGAAGTGTACCTATGATGAAAATTACAGACCTCTGTCATCATTTTAAGTGGGAGAACTTGCACAATCGGTGGCTGACTAAATAGTATTTTGCCCCACTTTTACATTCAATTTTATATTTATTAAGACCCACCATGTCTTAGGGTCACTGTAAGTGTCACACTTTTAAAAACGTGATTTTTGAAGTCAATACTTTTGTGGCCCAGCCTCCAGTTTGATGGAGTTTGACACCCATTTTTTTTTTTGAAAGGATGTTTAGATTTTTCCCAATGAGGCAGAATTCCTGTGTAAATCTGATATTGACACAACTGCACATTGGAGACTCATTAGTGGGTTCAAAGTGGTGCACGGGAGTCTTAACTTGTAAATATCCCTATTGGTTGTGGTGTGGTTATCTAATCGTGCCTTGTGCTGTGTGGTTTGGGCACCACTGGCCTATTTCCCCCATAATAATTACCACATATCTGAAGCGCCCCTCAATCTGTCGCAGCTGTTAGTCAAATCCCCCATGGGCGAAGCAAACTGCGGGAGAATGAAGCTACTGACTTTTTGTTTCTCATTAACACTTCCAATAAGATATTAATCTCCCACTGACATGACACAACCCTGAGCACATTACTGGAGTTGAGTCGCAAGGAAACAGATTTACAGCCTTTGCCTGAGGGCGTGCAGACGCACCTTGTCGGGGGGAAGTCACCCAAGATGTCTCATCTTAAGTCGAGACAAAAAAGAAGGGTGGCTCGATGGATGAGAGATGTGATTATTCAAAGTTGTATCCACAAGCGACAGCGCACTTGGATAAATGATGCAAATATGCAACCCCACCATTCATTTTCTGACTGCTTATCAATCTCAGGTAGCTTCCGGAGGGAAATCAAACGCTACTTTGAACTGGATCGATGCCCAAATGTTGTAATGGTATCAGTCGTTCCTGAGTAAGCAGATGAGACACACTACTGTCCGCTAACTTTTTGCAACTCAACGCCAAAAAAACGGAAATGCTGATTATCGGTCCTGCTAGACACCGACCTCTATTTAATAATACAACTCCTACATTTGACAACCAAACAATTAAACAAGGCGACTCGGTAAAGAATCTGGGTATTATCTTTGACCCTACTCTCTCCTTTGAGTCACACATTAAAAGCATTACTAAAACGGCCTTCTTTCATCTCCGTAATATCGCTAAAATTCGCTCCATTTTGTCCACTAAAGACGCTGAGATCATTATCCATGCGTTTGTTACGTCTCGCCTCGACTACTGTAACATATTATTTTCGGGTCTCCCCATGTCTAGCATTAAAAGATTACACTTGGTACAAAATGCGGCTGCTAGACTTTTGACAAGAACAAGAAAGTTTGATCACATTACGCCTGTACTGGCTCACCTGCACTGGCTTCCTGTGCACTTAAGATGTGACTTTAAGGTTTTACTACTTACGTATAAAATACTACACGGTCTAGCTCCATCCTATCTTGCCGATTGTATTGTACCATATGTCCCGGCAAGAAATCTGCGTTCAAAGGACTCCGGCTTATTAGTGATTCCCAAAGCCCAAAAAAAGTCTGCGGGCTATAGAGCGTTTCATTTCGGGCTCCAGTACTCTGGAATGCCCTCCCGGTAACAGTTTGAGATGCTCCCTCATTAGAAGCATTTAAGTCTCACCTTAAAACTCATTTGTATACTCTAGCCTTTAAATAGACTCCCTTTTTAGACCAGTTGATCTGCCGTTTCTTTTCTTTTTCTCCTATGACCCACTCTCCCTTGTGGAGGGGGTCCGGTCCGATCCGGTGGCCATGTACTGCTCGCCTGTGTATCGGCTGGGGACATCTCTGCGCTGCTGATCTGCCTCCGCTTGGGATGGTTTCCTGCTGGCTCCGCTGTGAATGGGACTCTCGCTGCTGTGTTGGATCCGCTTTGGACTGGACTCTCGCGACTATGTTGGTTTTGGGTTTTGTATATACCTGTACGCTTTATCACCCGGAAAATACGATAGTGATGATTTCTGTTCCTGGAAAATTTTTAATGTAAATACTTCACGGTTGAATTTGCTTCAAGACTTTATTCATGTCTCATCAATCAATCAATGTTTACTTATATAGCCCTAAATCACTAGTGTCTCAAAGGGCTGCAGAAACCACAACACAAACCACTACGACATCCTCGGTAGGCCCACATAAGGGCAAGGAAAACTCACACCCAGTGGGACGCCAGTGACAATGATGACTATGAGAAACCTTGGAGAGGAGGAAAGCAATGGATGTCAAGCGGGTCTAACATGATACTGTGAAAGTTCAATCCATAGTGGCTCCAACACAGCCGCGAGAGTTCAGTTCAAGCGGATCCAAGACAGCAGCGAGAGTCCCGTCCACAGGAGACCATCTCAAGCGGAGGCGGATCAGCAGCGTAGAGATGTCCCCAACCGATACACAGGCGAGCGGTCCATCCTGGGTCCCGACTCTGGACAGCCAGTACTTCATCCATGGTCATCGGACAGGACCCCCTCCACAAGGGAGGGGGGGACATAGGAGAAAGAAAAGAAGCGGCAGATCAACTGGTCTAAAAAGGAGGTCTATTTAAAGGCTAGAGTATACAGATGAGTTTTAAGGTGAGACTTAAATGCTTCTACTGAGGTAGCATCTCGAACTGTTACCGGGAGGGCATTCCAGAGTACTGGAGCCCGAACAGAAAACGCTATCTATAGCCCGCAGACTTTTTCTGGGCTCTAGGAATCACTAATAAGCCGAAGTCCTTTGAACGCAGATTTCTTGCCGGGACATATGGTACAATACAATCGGCAAGATAGGATGGAGCTAGACCGTGTAGTATTTTATACGTAAGTAGTAAAACCTTAAAGTCACATCTTAAGTGCACAGGAAGCCAGTGCAGGTGAGCCAGTACAGGTGTAATATGATCAAACTTTCTTGTTCTTGTCAAAAGTCTAGCAGCCGCATTTTGTACCAACTGTAATCTTTTAATGCTAGACATGTTGAGGAATGCTAATCAAACACTTATTTGGAACATCCCACAGGTGAACAGGCTAATTGGGAACAGGTGGGTGCCATGATTGGGTATAAAAATAGCTTCCATGAAAAGCTCAGTCGTTCACAAACAAGGATGGGACGAGGTTCACCACTTTGAAAAAATGCATGAGCAAATAGTCCAACAGTTTAAGAAAAACAATTCTCAACCAGCTATTGCAAGGAATTTCGGGATTTCATCATCTACGGTCCGTAATATTTTCAAAAGGTTCAGCGAATCTGGAGAAGTCACTGCAGACTTTCGATCCCTCAGGCGGTACTGCATCCAAAACCGACATCAATGTGTAAAAGGATATCACCACATGGGCTCAGGAACACTTCATAAAACCACTGTCAGTAACTACAGCTGGTCGCTACATTCGTAAGTGCAAGTTAAAACTACTGTGCAAAGCGAAAGTTATTAATCAACAACACCCAGAAACGCAGCCGGCTTCGATGGGCCCGAGCTCATCTAAGATGGACTGATGCAAAGTATAAAAGTGTTTTGTGGTCTGACGAGTCCACATTTCAAATTGGTTTTGGAACCTTTGGACGTTGCGTCCTCCAGAACAAAGAGAAAAACAACCATACGGATTGTTATAGGCGCAAAGTTCAAAAGCCAGCATCTGTGATGGTATGGGGGTGAATTAGTGCCCAAGGCATGGGTAACTTACACATCTGTGAAGGCACCATTAATGCTGAAAGGTACATACAGATTTCGGAGCAACATATGTTGCCATATAAGCAACGTTATCATGGACGCCCCTGCTTATTTCGGCAAGACAATGCCAAGCCTTGTGTTAAAACAGCGTGGCTTCATAATAAAAGAGTGCAGGTACTACACTGGCCTGCCTGCAGTCCAGACCTGTCTCCCATTGAAAATGTGTGGCACTATATGAAGCCTAAAATACCACAACGGAGACCTCGGACTGTTGAACAACTTAAGTTGTACATCAAGCAAGAATGGGAAATAATTCTAGCCGAAAAGCATCAAAAATTGGTCTCCTCAGTTCCCAAACTTTTACTGAGTGTTGTTAAAAGGAAAGGCCATGTAACACAGTGGTAAAAATGCCCCTGTGCCAACTTTTTTGCAATGTGTTGCTGCCATTAAATTGTAGGTTAATGATTATTTGAAAAAAACAAAAAAAAGGATGTTTCTCAGTTTGATCATTAAATATATTGTCTTTGCAGTCTATTCAATTGAATATAGATTGAAAGTGATTTGCAATTCATTGTATTCTGTTTTTATTCACGATTTACATAACGTGCCAACTTCACTGGTTTTGTATTTTTTAAGTTGCATCCACAAAATGTTTGAAAAAAACCCTATATTTTTCATGTATTAGCCGCAGATACATATACCTTGTGAATTTTCGTGAAATGCCTGGAAAGGATGTGCAAACAGTCAGTTGCACAGAAACAGAAACAGCTGTGAGAAAGTAGGCGATTGTGCTGCAGCTCAGTCCTACCTGTCATTATTTGGACTGTCAAAAATTAAAAAAAATATAAGACAAATTGTCTATTCAGCAATATCATTTCATGATAGTATTGCCGCTATGTGACCTACGGGGGTTATTGGTTCAAACAAATTGAATTGATGTGTTTTACTATCTGAATGTGTTTCTTTATATTTGACATATTAATATATCTATTATTAGAAGGAAAAAAAAACTTTTTGCAATGTGCATTTTGTTGCGTCTGGAACATTCAGGCGCACACTCACAGTTATTGCCGGCATCTTCACACAAGTGATGTGCACGCCAGTTTTCCGAGACTCTGTATTTAGTTAGCGAAGGCAGCATGAAGCAGGGCTTTTATTGTGAAGATAGGAAATGTGCAGTCGGCCTTTAGAGTTTTGACGGAAGGGATGGCGCGAAAGTCTGTTGAAATAAAAAGTGTTTCTCGCCTTCCTCTCTGTCATTTTTTCATAATAATGAACTGGCAGCAGCCAGCGTCATCTCACAAGACCCTCGGGTGCCGTGAATGTCAATCAAGCAAGCTACGGAATTTGCCGCCAATGTTTTTCTTGTAAAGTGTATGGAAGCTGGATGAATTAGATGCCAAAAAACAACAACTTTTGTGTGGTATTGTACAGAAAGGACAACTTTTTTTCTCCTCCATTTGAAAATGTGGGCGTTATCATCATTACTGTCTGATTCCAATCAATGCAAGTCATCAGAATCAGGTACTACACCAACTTATATTCTTGTCTTTGTGAAAGAAAGACATCTATATGTGTTACACATGCTCGTATTATCCGTAAACACATTTAACTTGTTTACAAAAATGTCTCTTTCATAAATAAATAAATATAAATGATATATATAAATGAGGTAGATCCCCTCGAGTTGGTCAATTGAAAAGTAGCTCGCCTGCAGAAAAAGTGTGGGCACCCCTGGTCTAGGAGAAGGATCTCTGATATAAAATACCCCTTCCAACCCGCACCAAGCCAGCGTGGAAGGTGTAGGCTAATAACCAGCATGAAAAGTACGCCAAATGGCAGAAACATGCTGAGGCTTTCGTCCAGCAGTGGACTGACAACGGCTGATGATGATGAAATATCATTCATTATTGGCCCTAGTGTGTGAATGTGAGTGTGAATGTTGTCTGTCTATCTGTGTTGGCCCTGCGATGAGGTGGCGACTTGTCCAGGGTGTACCCCGCCTTCCGCCCGATTGTAGCTGAGATAGGCGCCAGTGCCCCCCGCGACCCCGAAAGGGAATAAGCGGTAGAAAATGGATGGATGGATTAATAATAACATAGAGTTAAAGGTCAATTGAGCAAATTGGCTATTTGGCTAGAACTAACCTCGTCACGTCCGTAGTGTCCTGAGCAAGACACTTCACCCTTGCTCCTGATGGGTGCTGGTTGGCGCCTTGCATGGCAGCTCCCTCCATCAGTGTGTGAATGTGTGTGTGAATGGGTAAATGTGGAAGTAGTGTCAAAGCGCTTTGAGTACCTTGAAGGTAGAAAAGCGCTATACAAGTACAACCCATTTATTTATTTATTTATTTCTGGCAATTTATTTAAGTGTGTATCAAACTGGTAGCATTAATCAGCACCCAAGAAGTAGCTCTTGGTTTCAAAAAGCTTGCTGACCCTTACTCTAACCCTACTTACTGAGATCAGACCTCAAACAGGTTCACGTTTTTTGACAGCTTTCAATTTTCTAGGCTATTTTCCACACCGTTGCTCCGGCGATCTCTCCGCAGGGATCGACCCGCTGTTGTCTGAGGTGTCGTTCTATTCTCTGGTACGCGTGACCGCGCCTGACGTTCATGTCGTTGTGTCTTCCAATCGGCAGGTGAGCGAGAACGCCAAGCAAGACTTGAAAGACGGCCTGGCTCTCTACAACTCTGAAAACAACATCGGCCTGAGAAATGCCTGGAACATTATCCAGGCGGAGGTAGGCAGACGTGACGTGCGTGCCGTCGCATCAAACTCGATAGAATACATTAGCACTGATAACAAGCCGCAGCTGTGAGTGGTGCATTGGTGATGATGTATCGCCTCGCTTCTTGTCTTAGCTTTAATGCAACATTGTGTTTCCACGGCTGCCAGTCTGAGCACATCCCATTACCCCAGACATCCACAATGTGAATGAAGTCAAGTTACTCTGAGGTGATGGACTCGTCTGGCTGTTTGTGTGTGTGTCACACAGTGGAAGTGCTGCGGCGTTATAGCCTACACGGATTGGCACGAGGCCCTGAAAGAGAAGGTCGTTCCTGACCGCTGCTGCCAGGAACATTACCAGGACTGCGGACGGAACGCCACCACCATGTTCTGGAACCGAGTAAGTGGAC